>NW_024743549.1:0-1541 GCF_018991925.1 Homarus americanus
GCAGCAGTAGGTGGTGGTAGTGGACTGTGGGTGAGTTGATCCTGTATGTGCAGCAGCAACAGCAGGATGGTGGTGGTGGTGGACTGTGGGGAGTTGAACCTGTAAGTGCAGCAGCGGCAGGTGGTGGTGGACTGTGGGAGGTTATCCTGTGGAGGTGCAGTGGCAGCAGCAGGTGGTGGTGGTGGACTGTGGGGAGAGTGATCCTGTAGGTGCAGCAGCAGGTGGTGAGTGAGACTGTGGGGTAGTTGATCCTGTAGGTGCAGCTGCAGAGTGGTGGAGGACTGTGGGAAAGTTGATGCCTTAGGTGCAGCAGCAACAGCAACAATAGCAGCAGCAGCAGCAGGTGATGGTGGTAGTGGACTGTGGTGGAGTTGATCCTGTAGGTGCAGCAGCAGGTGGTGGTGGTGGACTGTGGGGGAGGTAATCCTGTAGGTGCAGCAGCAGGGGGTGGTGGACTGTGGGGTAGTTGATCCTGTAGGTGCAGCTGCAGAGTGGTGGTGGACTGTGGGAAAGTTGATTCCTTAGGTGCAGCAGCAACAGCAACAATAGCAGCAGCAGCAGGTGATGGTGGTAGTGGACTGTGGTGGAGTTGATCCTGTAGGTGCAATGGCGGCAGGTGGTGATGGTGGACTGTTGGGGAGGTGATCCTGTAGGTGCAGCAGCAGCAGGTGATGGTAGTGGACTGTGGGGATTGTGATCCTGTAGGTGCAGCAGCAGCAGCAGTTGGTGGTATGGACTTTGGGGGAGTTGATCCTGTAGGTGCAGTAGCAGCAGCAGCAACACCAACAGCAGCAGCAGCAGCAGTAGCATCAGCAGCAGCAGTAGTTGGTGGTGGCGGCGGCCTGTGGGGGAGTTGATCCTGTAGCTGCAGCATCAGCTGGTGGTGTGAACTGTGGGAGGTGATTCTGTGCGGTACGCTTAGGAAAGTGAAATGATAGCAGGAAGTGATGGCCAGCAAACTTTAGAGATTGATCCTGCTTAGGTACCTTGCGCAACAACAACTACAGCAGCAGCAGGTGGTGGTGGCGGCGGCCAGTGGGGGAGTTGATCCTGTAGGTGCAGCAGGTGGTGGTGGTGGTCTGTGGCGAGATTGATCCTGCTGCAGCATGCAGGTGGTGGTGGTGGTTCTGTGGGGAAGTTGATGCTGTGGTGTAGCAGCAGCAACAGCAGCAGCAGGTGGTGGTGGTGGACTGTGGGGAGTTGATCCTGTAGTTGCAGCATTAGCAGCAGGTGGTGGTGGTGACTGTGGGGAGTTGTGCTGTAGGTGCAGCAGCAGCAGCAGCAGGTGGTGGTAGTGGACTGTGGGTAGTTGATCCTGTAGGTGCAGCTGCAGGGTGGTGGTGGACTGTGGGAGGTTGATTCCTTGGGTGCAGCAGCAACAACAGCAGCAGCAACATATGATAGTGGACTGTGGGAGGTGATCCTGTAGGTGCAGCAGCAGCAGCAGGTGGTGGTGATGGACTGTGGGGAGTTGTCCTGTGGGTGCAACAGCAGGTGGTGGTGGTGGACTATGGGGAGGTGATCCTGTGGTGCAGCAGCAG
>NW_024743550.1:0-34985 GCF_018991925.1 Homarus americanus
ACAAGAGATGTGTGTTGTGCAGTACACAACCTGACACAAGAGAGACGTGTGTTGTGTAGTACATGGCCCTGACACAAGAGGACATGTGTTGTGTAGCATTATCCTGAGACACAAGAGACGTGTGTTGTGTAGTACATGGTCCTGACACAAGAGACATGTGTTGTGTAGCACATGGTCCTGACACAAGAGACATGTGTTGTGTAGTACATGGCTCTACACAAGACGTGTGTTGTGTAGTACATGGTCCTGACACAAGAGACATGTGTCGTGTAGTACATGGTCTTGACACAAGAGGACGTGTGTTGTGTGTAGTACATGGTCCTGACACAAGAGATGTGTGTTGTGTAGTAATATGGTCCTGGACACAAGAGACATGTACAGTAGCAATATGGTCCTGACAATAAGAGACGCAAAAGTTGTGTAGTACATGGTCCTGGACACAAGAGATGTGTTATGTAGTACATGGTCCTGACACAAGAGACATGTGTTGTGCATTACATGGTCCTGACACAAGAGACATGTGTTGTGTAGTACATGGTCCTGACACAAGAGACGTGTTGTGCGTAGCACATGGTCCTGACACACAAGAGACGTGTGTTGTGTAGTACATGGCCCTGACACAAGAGACGTGCAAGGTGTAAAGTACATGGTCCTGGACACAAGAGACGTGTGTTGTGTAGTACATGGTCCTGACACAAGAGACGTGTGTTGTGTGTGGTGTACATGGTCCTGACACAGAGACATGTGTTGTGTAGTACATGGTCCTGACACAAGAGACATGTGCTGTGTAGTACATGGTCTCTGACACAAGAGACATGTGTTGTGTAGTACATGGGTCCTGACACAAGAGACATGTGTTGTGCAGTACATGGTCCTGACACAAGAGACGTGTGTTGTGTAGTACATGGTCCTGACACAAGAGATGTGTGTTATGCAGTACATGGTCTCTGACACAAGAGACATGTGTTGTGTAGCACATGGTCCTGACACAAGAGACATGTGTTGTGTAGTACATGGTCCTGACAATAAGAGACGTGTGTTGTGTAGCACATGGTCCTGACACAAGAGGAGACGTGTGTTGTGTAGCATGGTCCTGACACAAGAGATGTGTGTTATGTGGGTACATGGTCCTGACATAAGAGACGTGTGTTGTGTAGTACATGGCCTGACACAAGAGACGTGTGTTGTGTAGTACATGGTCCTGACACAAGAGACATGTGCTGTGTAAAGTGCTGGGCGGTCCTGACACAAGAGACATGTGTTGTGTAGTACATGGTCCTGACACAAGAGACGTGTGTTGTGTAGTACATGGTCCTGGACACAAGAGACGGTGTTGTGTAGTGCACATGGTCCTGGACACAAGAGATGTGTTATGTGTAGTACATGGTCCTGACACAAGAGACGTGTGTTGTGTAGTACATGGTCTCTGACACAAGAGACATGTGTTGTGTGTAGCATGGTCCTGACACAAGAAAGACATGTGTTGTGTAGTACACATGGTCCTGACACAAGAGACATGTTGTGTAGCACATGGTCCTGGACACAAGAGACGTGTGTTGTGTAGCACATGGTCCTGACACAAGAGACGTGTGTGTTGTGTAGCACATGGTCCTGACACAAGAGACGTGTGTTGTGTAGTACATGGTCCTGACACAAGAGACATGTGTTGTGTAGTACATGGTCCTGGACACAAGAGACGTGTGTTGTGTAGTGGCCATGGTCCTGACACAAGAGACGTGTTGTGTGTAGCACATGGTCCTGACAGCCAAAGAGATGTGTGTTATGTAGCACATGGTCCTGACACAAGAGACGCAAGCTGTGTAGCAATATGGTCCTTATCACAAGAGACATGTGTTGTGTAGCAAGGAAATCCTGACACAAGAGACATGTGTTGTGTAGCACATGGTCCTGACACAAGAGACATGTGTGTTGTGTAGCACATGGTCCTGACACAAGAGACGTGTGCTGCAGTGACATGGCCCTGACACAGTAGCTGAGCGTGTGTTGTGTAGCACATGGTCCTGACACAAGAGACGTGTGTTGTGTAGCTACGGTCCTGACACAAGAGACATGTGTTGTGTAGTACATGGTCCTGGACACAAGAGACGTGTGTTGTGTAAAGTACATGGTCCTGACACAAGAGACGTGTGTTGTGTAGTACATGGTCCTGACACAAGAGACATGTGTTGTGTAGCACATGGTCCTGACACATGAGACATGTTGTGTAGTACATGGCCCATATAGCAAGGAGAATATGTTGTGTAGGCCATGGTCCTGGACACAAGAGACGTGCTGTGTAAAAAGTATGGGTCCTGAAGAGACGTGTGTTGTGTAGCATGGTCCTGACACAAGAGGATGTGTGTTGTGTAGTACATGGTCCTGACACAAGAGATGTGTGTTATGTAAAGGGCTGATGGTCCTGACACAAGAGACGTGTGTTGTGTAGCAATATGGTCCTGACACAAGAGACGTGTGTTGTGTAGTACATGGTCCTGACACAAGAGACATGTTGTGTGGGCAACATGGTCCTGACACAAGAGACGTAAGCTGTGTAAAGTACACGGTCCTGACACAAGAGACGTGTGTTGTGTGCACATGGTCCTGACACAAGAGACGTGTTGTGTAGTACATGGTCCTGACACAAGAGATGTGTGTTATGTAGTACATGGTCCTGACACAAGAGACGTGTGTGTTGTGTAGCACATGGTCCTGACACAAGAGACGTGTGTTGTGTGTAGCATGTATCCCTGACACAAGAGACGTGTGTAAGTACATGGTCCTGGACACAAGAGATGTGTGTTATGTAATACATGGTCTGACACAAGAGAGACGTGTGTGTTGTGTAGTACAGATGGTCCTGACACAGACATGTGTTGTGTAGTAACATGTCCTGGACATTAAGAGACATGTGTTGTGTAGCATATGGTCTCTGACACAAGAGACATGTGTTGTGTAGTACATGGTCTCCACATAAGAGATGCTGTGTAGTACATGGTCCTGACACAAGAGACGTGTGTTGTGTAGTACATGGTCCTGGACACAAGAGACATGTGTGTAAGGCCATGGTCCTGACACAAGAGACGTGTGTTGTGTGTAGCACATGGTCCTGGACACAAGAGAGACTATGTTGTGGGGCACACACATGGTCCTGACACAAGAGATGTGTGTTGGTGTAGCACATGGTCCTGGACACAAGAGACGTGTTGTGTAAAGTACATGGTCCTGGACACAAGAGACGTGTGTTGTGTGTAAAGCATGGTCCTGACACAAGAGACATGTGTTGTGTAGTACATGGTCCTGACACAAGAGAGACGTGTGTTGTGTAGTACATGGTCCTGACACAAGAGACGTGTGTTGTGTAGCACATGGTCCTGACACAAGAGATGTGTTGTAGCACATGGTCCTGAGATGTGTGTTGTGTAACATGGTCCTGACACAAGAGACATGTGTTGTGTAGTACATGGTCCTGACACAAGAGATGTGTGTTGTGTAGCAAGGTCCTGACACAAGAAAGACGTGTGCTGTGTAGTACATGGTCCTGGACACAAGAGATGTGTGTTGTGTAGCAGCTGGCGGTCCTGGACAAGAGACATGTGGTTGTGTAGCATGGTCCTGACACACAAGAGATGTGTGTTGTGTAGTACATGGTCCTGACACAGACGTGTGTTGTGTAGCATGGTCCTGACAAGAGATGTAAAAGTGTAGTATTATGGTCCTGACAGGGCAGAGACATGTGTTGTGTAGTACATGGTCCTGGACACAAGAGATGTGTGTTGTGTGGGCACATGGTCCGGACACAAGAGACGTGTGTGTTGTGTAGTGCCATGGTCCTGACACAAGAGACGTGTGTTGTGTAGCACATGGTCCTGACACAAGAGACGTGTGTTGTGTAGCGCACATGGTCCTGGACACAAGAGACGTGTGTTGTGTAGTACATGGTCCTGACACAAGAGACGTGTGTGTGTACATGGTCCTGACACAAGAGATGTGTGTTGTGTAGCACATGGTCCTGGACACAAGAGACGGTTGTGTAGTACATGGTCCTGACACAAGAGACGTGTGTTGTGTAGCACATGGTCCTGGACACAAGAGACGTGTGTTGTGTGCATGTCCTGACATAGAGGATGTGTGTTGTGTAAAGTACATGGTCCTGACACAAGAGATGTGTAAGCGTAGTACATGGTCCTGACACAAGAGACGTGTAAGTTGTGTAGCACATGGTCCTGACACAAGAGACGTGTTGTGTAGTACATGGTCCTGACACAAGAGACATGTGTTGTGTAGTACATGGTCCTGACACAAGACATGTGTTGGTGTAGCACATGGTCCTGACACAAGAGACGGTGTTGTGTAGTACATGGTCCTGACACAAGAGACATGTGTTGTGTGCAGCGTTGGCGGTCCTGACACAAGAGACATGTGTTGTGTGTAGTACATGGTCCTGACACAAGAGATGTGTGTGCTGCAGCACACATCCCACACAGAGATGTGTGTGAAACATATGGTCCTGACACAAGAGACGTGTGTTGTGTAGTACATGGTCTCTGACACAAGAGATGTGTGTTGTGTAGTACATGGTCTCTGACACAAGAGACGTGTGTTGTGTAGTACATGGTCCTGACACAAGAGACATGTGTTGTGTAGTACATGGTCCTGACACAAGAGATGTGTGTTGTGTAGTACATGGTCCTGACACAAGAGACGTGTGTTGTGTAGTACATGGTCCTGACACAAGAGACGTGTAAGTTGTGTAGCACATGGTCCTGACACAAGAGACATGTGTTGTGTAGCACATGGTCCTGACACAAGAGATGTGTGTTGTGTAGTACATGGTCCTGACACAAGAGACGTGTTGTGTAGTACATGGTCCTGACACAAGAGACATGTGTTGTGTGTAGTACATGGTCCTGACAAGAGACGTGTGTTGTGTAGCACATGGTCCTGACACAAGAGACGTGTGGTTGTGTAGTACATGGTCCTGACACAAGAGACGTAAAAGGTGTGCACATGGTCCTGGACACAAGAGATGTGTGTTGTGTAGCATGGTCCTGACACAAGAGACGTGTGTTGTGTAGTACATGGTCCTGACAAGAGACGTGTGTTGTGTAGGCACATGGTCCTGGACACAAGAGACGTGTGTTGTGTAGTACATGCAATCCTAACACAAGAGACGTGTAAGCAGGTAGTACATGGCCCCTGACACAAGAGATGTGGTTGTGTAGCACATGGTCCTGACACAAGAGACATGTGTGTTGTGTAGTACATGGTCCTGACACAAGAGACATGTGTGTTGTGTAGCACATGGTCCTGACACAAGAGACATGTGTTGTGTGTAGCACATGGTCCTGACACACAAATAGGCATGTGTTGTGTAGTACATGGGTCCTGACACAAGAGATGTGTGTTGTAGCATGGTCCTGACACAAGAGAGACATGTGTTGTGTAGTACATGGTCCTGACACAAGAGACGTGTGTTGTGTGCACATGGTCTCTGACACAAGAGACATGTGTTGTGTAGCATATGGTCCTGACACAAGAGACGTGTGTTGTGTAGTACATGGTCCTGGGACACAAAGAGACGTGTGTTGTGTGTAAAGTACATGGCCTGACACAAGAGATGTGCAAGGTGTAGTACATGGTCCTGACACAAGAGACGTGTGTTGTGTAAAGTACATGGTCCTGACACAAGAGACATGTGTTGTGTAGCACATGGTCCTGACACAAGAGACGTGTAAGCAGTGTAGTACATGGTCCTGACACAGGAGACATGTGTTGTGTAGGCACATGGTCCCTGACACAAGAGACATGTGTTGTGTAGTACATGGTCCTGACACAAGAGATGTGTGTTGTGTAGTACATGGTCCTGACACAAGAGACGTGTGTGTTGTGTAGTACATGGTCCTGACACAAGAGACGTGTGTTGTGTAGTACATGGTCCTGACACAAGAGACGTGTGTTGTGTAGTACATGGTCCTGACAAGAGATGTGTGTTGTGTAGTACATGGTCCTGACACAGAAGAGACGTGTGTTGTGTAGCATGGTCCTGACAGATATATATAAAGGTGTGTAGTACATGGTCCTGGACACAAGACATTATGTGTTGTGTAGTACATGGTCCCGGGACACAAGAGATGTGTGTTGTGTAGTACATGGTCCTGACACAAGAGGACGTGTTGTGGGGTAGCACATGGTCCTGACACAAGAGACGTGTGTTGTGTAGGGCACATGGTCCTGACACAAGAGACGTGTGTTGTGTAGTACATGGTCCTGACACAAGAGACGTGTGTTGTGTAGTACATGGTCCTGACACAAGAGACGTGTGTTGTGTAGTACATGGTCCTGACACAAGAGACGTGTGTTGTGAAATGAAAATGGTAATAAGAATTAAATATAAATATACTCTTTGCTTCTGGAAAACATAACGAGGAGGTAATACTTGAGGCTGGAAGTGAAGAGTGGTGACACCGCTGGCAGCTTGGAAGACCTTCTCTGGAGCGGCTGGGTTCTTTAGGGTGAATACACACAACATCCCTCCGCTGTCCGGCTCACACGCGTCCCCTGCCACACCAGAGGCCAGAATAACACCAAGGATTCTATACTCTAGTAGTTTAGGAGGATGGCTCACTCCAATGGGCGAACTCATTCAACCCCCGACTGTGGCACCGCCAAGCTAAGTATAAACAATAGTTGGCAACAAGGTTTAGTAAAGGAGACACACATTTCGGTGAATTCGTGTTTTTTTTATTGTCTCGTGCTGTTTATTTTAATTTATTCAATAAGAATTCTATATTGATTTTTATAGGAGCCATAAAAAATGATTTGCCCTATAGCGTTTTGCTGGGTGACAATTTGGTAAGTAAAGTAATTAATCTGAACTTTCTCTGGCGCCTGACCTTCCGTTCAGTGTTTAGATCCACCACTGGAAATTGCTAAGAGTAAACACAGAAATTCTATATTCATGCTGAACTACAAGTGTATACCAGCACATCTGTATACCTGCATAGTTTATATACATATTTGACAATTTCACTGTATAAGTATTATCATTATTATTATTTAATCAAACTTGTAATAACATAGCCTCATCTTCAAATATTCTCCACTGCAGGAGCCTAATCTTAAAACCTAGTCATGAATTACGAACAATACTGTTATGTTTGTAAACTGGGTGTCTTGATTATTTTCTATCCCAAGCAGCAGTTATTTTGGCAATTTTGGGCAAATTTTCTTGGATATTTTGATGTATTAGTTATGCAAGAATTACCTAGAAAGTATTGCATCATTTTTTTTTATGATTCCTTCTCATTGTAAGTCTCAATCACAGTAGAACATACTAGAACTTGCCTGACCTGTCGTGGTTGTACTAGGATCGTCTGATAAGATATATAAACGGCAGCGAGTTGCCTAATCAGTAGTTGACCGTTTCTGCTCAGAGTGTGACGTACAAGCCTAGTAGAACAACTGGAGATATTGTGGCAATGTTGGGAGCAATATAAAGTGAAAAGACTAAGGAATTGTACACTGGTAGTTTGCTGACTATATTCGAAGTGATAAGTCCAGCTGTGAAGACATTTCCATGTGAACAGTGTTGTGAAGAATTAGTGTTTATTAAAGAAGACTACAACACACAACTGTTTCTGTGTCCTGGTGGGAATCTACCTGCCTGTTGTTTTACTGTACACTGATACCGATCGTCGGGAAATTACCAGAGACTGGCGGGACAGCCAGTGGTAATTCGACAATTCTTGTGAAATATCTACTGATTCTGTACATACGACCCTAGCCGCTGGTAACCAGCAGTGGAAGCTGGAAAAGGCTCAAAAGGAGGGTCTTATCAATACATTGGTAGCTGTATAGTTTCGAAGCTGTACTGTACTTTTTTGTTCAATCCAGAATGCGACGTCTAGCTTTGTACCTGCATATGTACTGTATATGTTTTACATTAACTCGCCAGGACAACATACAGGCAATTAAAACATCTAATAATTACTTAAAAATACGTAATATCAGGAGGACACGTCGCTACCTGGAATTTAATTGCAATTCTCAAAACCCCCTCCCTCACCCTCCATCATACGCATTGCTACCATCATCTTCTTGAGTGGCAAATCAGCTGTAAACGCGCACAAAGAAGGTTCCGCTAATTTGGGTTGTAATAGTCGAAATATTAAGTGCCAAGCGTATTTTACTTTCAGTATTTATACATATTAGCATGTTTGGAAAATTGAGTGACTTTAATTTTGGTTATGTCTCTTAGATATTGTGATTGGGGAAGTTTTTTATACGGTCTGGTCAAGCATGACGACTGCGGCTCGTCTTCTACCTGGGAAGACAGTCTCGCCCGTATTATTAAACAACATCTTCCCTTGAAGAGGGACGCCGTGTTTCAACCTGAGTTTTAAACTAAATGAGTCCTGAGGGACACCACAGTACAGTACTTAACGGGGTGGTGTGGCGGTAAAATTATAAATTAATTTTATTGGGATTAGTTAATTTTACCCCCACACCATTACCGCCACATCATTACTCGATACACGTGCAACTTATAGATACTTTCAGGTCTCTGCAGCTAAAGACACTGGTACGGAATCTGCCAAAGGCTTGAGATGCACATGTGATCCAATGTTGAATCTCTTCATCGATGTCTGCCGTGGTGGACAGGTGGCAGCCAAGGTACTGGAAGTGGGTAACATTAAGCTGGGTGGATGGTGGGGGTGTGGTTGAACCAGGGGCAGGTTGAAAGAGAATCTGAATCTTACGTGCATTCACCTCAACGTCCGAAGTGTGCATATCCATCTGCATAGGTGTTCAGGATCTCCTGTAGGTCGCGTTCAATGCAAGCTACGAGTTTGAGGTCATCTGCATACTGAAGTTCAGTGATGGAAGCGGCTGACACCTTTGTTCCTGCTTGGAGTAGTCTTTTATTGAAAAGACCCTTCATCGGGTCCTGGATGTCCCGCTAGCTAAATTGGCACTGGCATGAGTAAGAAAGGCAGCCACGAAAATGGAAAACAGAGTTGGATCCAGTACATATCCATGTTTTACCCTTGTTTGAATGGGGAAGAACTCAGACTGGGTTCCAGTGGTGCCGCTGCTGTTCATTCCATCGTGGAATTGTCTCACAATGGTAATGAATTTTGGTGGGCAGCCAAAACAACTGAGGGTCCACCAGACGGCTTTCCAGTTGACCGAGTCAATGAAGGTCAAGTACGAGTCACGATGCTGTTCTCTGCACTTTTCCTGTATCTGACGGGCAGCAAAGATCATGTCAGTGGTGCCACGTGATGATCTAAAGCCATATTGAGATTCTGGGAGCGATAACTTGCCAGTAATGAGATCCCAAGGTGGTTGCCCCGTTCTGATTGGTCTCTCTTATTCTTATAAATATAGACGATGTAGTGCTCTTTCCAGCGCTGACTGATGCCTTCATTTTTAATTAGGCAGTTACCACTTGATGAGCGAAAAGGGCCAAGCCGTGAGTAACTGGGCCATATATTCTTTTAGCATAATTGAAAATTTCACGCATCTTGTGTTGATCTGCAATTTGTTTTATTACTCATGCTCATTTTTCCAACATTCGTTCACTAGTTTGCGAAGTTAGCACTGGACCGTCGTTTTCTTCTTGTGGAAAGTATCAGCTTTGGTCCGAGATTGAGGGTTGTTCTGCCAGTCAGTGAGAGCAACATGCTTAATATTAGCTAGTATTTTGATTTCTGAGTAGAGTGTCTCGTTGCAGACTTTTGGATGTTTGTTGTTAGGTTGTTTATCAGCCCATCGTTGAGCTGCTCTCTGAAAGCATGTGCTACCACTGGATGCTCCAGTCGTTTGGTGGTAAAAGCCTCTTTTAGAGGCTTGTTGCCTTCACCATTTTGGGGGGACGTGAAGGGAGAGCTTGGCTCTAACGAGCTGATGATGTGCATCACAGTGGTCTGAGCCACGCATAGCTCAAGTGATGAGAACATCTCGGCGATCTCTTTCTCTGACAAGTGATGTAGTTCTTAAGATGCCAATGTTTTGATCGTGGATGTTGCCAATAATCCTTGAACTTGTCGGCCTGCCTAAACAAGGTGTTGGTGATAGTGAGGTCGTGTGCAGCACACTTGCTGAGGAGGAGTAGGCTGTTGAGATTACACATGCCTAGTCCATTTCTCCCTATGTTCCCTGCCAAATGTCAGCATCTCTTCCAACTCTGGTATTGAAGTCACCTAGAAGTGCAACCTTATCTTCTCTGGGGATAGAGTTTAGCACTCTTTCAAGGTCGGTGTAAAAGGCCACCTTGATGTCATCCTCTGCATCCAATGTTGGGCCGTATGCACTGATGAAGACATGACGCGAGTGATTCAGTGGGACCCGGAGTGTCATGAGGCGCTCTTTGATTTCAAGAGGCATTTCAATTAGCCTATGTAGGATGGATTGGCGAATGGCAAAGCCAACTAGGTAGGTGAGGCTTCTCCCCACAGCAGGCTTACCCCTCCAGAAGAAGGTATTGCCAGACCTCCGTTCTGTGAGTCGACCCCAGTCTGGGAGCCGGGACTCACTGCCACAAGGACAGTTCTTCTTTCAGGACGCGCATTTGTGCCAGTATCCGGAAGGGTCCTGACATTGCATGTAGCGACCATAAGAGGTCGTTTAGTTTGCTTTTGCTTTGATGTGATTATTTATTATGCTTTCGATCACTTAACCTAACCTAACCTTACTGGGTGCACTTACCCAATCAGATTTGTTCTTTAGGCATTCTAGCCCCCTCCCCATGTGGGGTGACTAGAGTGGCTCCTGGTAAGGGCTGCTTAATTGCACTGAGAGGACCGGATTGCACTGCTGCCTAGATCCCAGTGATTAAACGACCATCTTATCTATACCGTCCATGTGCAGAGTTGTGACTAGAGACTCCCGGCAGTCACCTCTGCCTGTCCCCGTCGCCATTTGTCCATCGCCATAGGACCTTCGGGGGTATAGAAGTTTGATGATGGTGAGAAGTATAATGAGCTGGATGATGGCTGCACACGAGTTGATTTATTTGGTGAGGCAGGATCACAGACTGCAACCACACATCTTGGCTCTCCCATTTCCTGATCCAGTGGTGCAAGTGCTGCAACGACTGGAGAGAGGGAGAGTTGCAATGAACTGTCGATAGCCCAGTTTGTTAGGTTTCACCTTAGTAGCCTGTCCATCAGGCATTGTCTTGTTCACCGGTGTAGTCGTTGGGTTCCCAAAGTGGTCATCTCTTCCGCCTATACCGCCCTTGGGGTCTTGTTGGAGCTCTGTAAGCATATCTGCCTGATGCGGGGCTCCACTGCAGATTTTTCAATTGGGGTTTACTCCCATAACCTTATTTCTACCAAGGTTAATCTGCAAGACAGCGGGGCAATGATTGGTAGGCGCCAGGACATGTCCACATGCCAGTGAATCTATGCGCCGTCCCTCTGGGACCCACTGCTACTCCGAGATCCCCTGCTGATCTAGCCTGGACCCATGAGGCACCCAGTTACCATGTGTTGCCATGAGGAGGCACAGAAGGAGTCATTGGTGATTAATAGGCTGTGTACTGGCAGGGGAAGACATATAAAAGTTGTTTCCCTGTTCGCCACGTGGGCTAGCCAGCAGAGGTACTTTAACAATAACATAATGCTGCCACACTAGACACATTTCACCACCATGTGTGCGAACGTACACACACACACACACACACACAGTAGTAGTAGGCCGTTCTCCTGGTTGACACTTCCAACGCATCCAACATATTTAACCTCAAGGCCGCACTGCAAAACCTCAAGATCAAGTGTCCAAGCTTTGCAGTGTATGTTGAAAACACCTATAGGAATCCATCAGACCTCTATATAGTAAACACCAAGACTCTAAGAGGTGATACCATCATACAGTCAACTGAGGGAACAACGCAGGGGGACCCTGTTGCAATGGCAATATACGCAATAGGCCTATCCGTGCTCCAACACACAATAAAATTTGAAACAACCGAGGTCAAGCAAGTGGCGTATGCTGACGACCTTACAGGAGCAGTAAAAGTGGAGGGCATCAAAAAGTAGTGGGACCTGGTAACATCACGAGGTCCACAAATAGGGTACCACCTAAACGTCAGCAAGTCCTTCCTCATTGTGAAGCCAGAACTTTATGAACAGGCAATGGAGGTGTTCGGTGGAAGTGAGGTCAAAATAACAAAGGATGGCCAAAGACACCTAGGCGCAGTAATTGGCACGACGGACTTCAAGATCGAATACGTAACAGGAAAGGTGAATGAGTGGGTTAGGGAAATCCAAGCTCTGTCTGATATTGCTAACACAGAGCCACATGCGGCTCTTGCGGCATCTACCCATGGAGTCAAGTATCGCTGGAACTACCTGATGCGCACTATCCCTGATATCGGACCCTTCCTCCACCCTCTGGAAGAAGCTATCAGCGTCAATTTCATTCCCAAATTAGTGAAACACCTTCACTTAACCCCAGCAGAAAGATCACTCCTTGCACTACCACCGAGACCGGGGGAAATGGGATTGACTAATCCAGAGGAGATTGCTGCCACCGAACATCAAAACTCAGTTAAGCTCACGGCAGCCCTCACAGACCACATAATAGCTCAGAACGCAACAGGTGAGTTGGATACCAGTGAACCAGTGAAGTAAACAGGATTCGAAGGTCCAGAACGACAGCACGATTAAAGTGATAAGTTGCAGCAACTGATGCTGCAAGTACCAGAGAATTTGAAGAAAAAAATTAGCTATAGCGCAGGAGTTGGGGGCCTCGAACTGGTTAACTACGTTACCGATATGGGCAAATGGTTTCAGTCTCAATAACCAAGAATTTGCTGATGCCTTTGCTCTACAGGTAAGGTACAGTAGGCCAGTAGAAGGTTTGCCCTCCCAAAGCGTGTGTGGCTCTTCCTATGACGTCGATCACGCTATGGTGTGCAAGAAAGGGGGCTTTATATGCATGAGGCACGACGAAGTATGGGATATCTCACTGCAAATGTGTTGAAGGAAATCTGTCGTGATGTCAGGGTAGAACCGACCCTCCTTCCATTGGACGGTGAGAATTTCCAACATAGGACTTCAAACACATCTAACGAAGCCCGTGTTGACGTCAGTGCTCGAGGATTCTGGACGCAGGACAGCGAGCCTTCTTCGACATCTGGATTCTTTATCCCATGGCCTCATGTCACCATAACTTAGCTTTCGATGCTGCACACAGGGAGAACGACAATAAGGACATACAGGGAGAGAATTCAGAGCTTTGATCAAGGTAGCTTCACTCCTCTGGTGTTCACAACCTCTGATGGGATGGGACCAATTGCAAAATGCTTCTACGCCAGACTCGCAGAGGTGCTATCCGAACAGAAGCAGCTGCCCAGAAGTTATGTTACAGCCTTAGGTCTGCTTTGCTCTGCCTCAGGGGAACGAGAGCATCGGACCCAAAGCCGACAACAGTTGCAGATATTGACTATGAGGCAACAGTCACTGAATGCCGCATAGATCTGCGGCTCAACTAACTCAACACAGCTAGGATAGCTACTTATGTATTAGGATATTTAATTTTAAGGTAATAAAATGGCGGCGAAGGTGTGGCTATTGGGGGATGATGGAGGCCACGTTTTTGTAAGTAGTAGTAGTGTAGTGCTGGTATTAGTAGTAGTAGTTGCTGGGCACTATGCCTGGCAACAGTCTGTGCTGCGTCTGTGCTAGCCCGAACCAAAACTGCACAAATTGTTTTTGTGCGAGAAACAATCGATCATGTGTCGATTGCAGGAAGCTGGACCAGTGTCGGAACCCACGTGGCAGGGAGCCGACACAGGCGGCCACAGTGGATATCGCCGGGACCCAACCACCCGATGATATCCCAAATGATAGCAGTGAGTCTACTCAACCCGAAAATGTAGTACTAATAAATGCTGCTCCCTCAGTAGTAGGTGTCCAGGAGGAGAATGAGAGACTGCCGCCTCAGTGGAAAGGCATGTCGATGGAAAATGCAGGCGTATGGGTCAAAGAAACCTACTCGGAAATTGTCAAGTGGTCGCCCGCTAACTTATTTGAACCACCCAAGTGTGCGGCCACCAAAGAAATGATTCGGGAGATGACTTTCTTCATGACTGATTACACTCAGGACCGTTTCCTCGCCCCCCTAGCTCTTCAAATACTGGCAATAATACCACATCTATTTTGTCAGAGGACACACACAAAGGCTAAGCACAAAGAAAATGTGGCAGCAATGAAGAGAAGGTCGACAATGTGGCGGACTGGGGCCCTAGATGATCTCCTATGTGAAGCAAGAACACTGCAGGAGAGACTAAAATCTACGGGTGACGGAAAGCAAAACACCGATGACGTGGCAAGAAAATTTGGAAACAAAAGGCGTGTGGGAAAAGTGTCTCTCGCGGTAAGATCTCTAACACATGAATCCTCCGGTGGAGTGATGCCAATAAACAGGGCGACATTAAAACTATTGAAAGAGAAACATCCCCCTGCAAGTGAAGATGAAGGCATCAGGTTCCAGGGTGACTATATCCCACCAAATGTTGTCCTGTTCGAGAAAATAACAGGAGAGATGGTGTGGAAAAAGGCACTGAAGACTCGAGGAGGAGCCGGCCCTTCAGGTCTGGATGCAAACGGTTGGAGAGTCATCCTCAGCACTAACAAGTTTGGCCCTGTAGCAAGCGAACTCTGCATTGCCATTGCCACCCTTGCAAGAAAGCTTGCATCCTCTTGCTGCCATCACCTCCAGGCTCTGACGGCCTGCCGCCTTATTCCTCTGGAAAAGAATCCAGGATGTAGACCTATAGGGGTGGGGGAAGTGCTGAGGCGGATCATCGGAAAGTGTATAATGGAGGTGGTAAAGGATGATGTCAGGGCAGCAGCAGGGAACCTACAAGTGTGTGCTGGCCACCAGGCTGGTGGGGAGGCGGCCATTCACGCCATGAGATTGATATTTGAGCAGCGTGATTGTGAGGCCGTTCTTCTGGTGGATGCTTCAAACGCATTCAACATACTTAACCGCAAGGCTGCACTGCACAACATCAAGATCAAGTGTCCTAGCTTTGCGATGTATGTTGAAAATTCGTATAGGAATCCTTCAGACCTCTACATAGTAAACAACAAGGCTCT
Source organism: Homarus americanus (assembly GCF_018991925.1). Lineage (NCBI taxonomy): Eukaryota > Metazoa > Arthropoda > Malacostraca > Decapoda > Nephropidae > Homarus > Homarus americanus. The sequence continues at coordinate 15,111 of NW_024743550.1, forward strand.
CCGAGGTGATACCATCCTACAGTCGACCGAGGGAACAACACAGGGGGACCCCGTTGCAATGGCAATGTATGCAATAGGCCTATCAGTGCTCCAACAAGAAATAAAGTATGAAACAACTGGGGTCAAACAAGTGGCATATGCTGATGACCTCACAGGAGCAGGAAAAGTGGAGGACATCAAAAAGTGGTGGGACCTGGTAACATCGCGAGGTCCACATATAGGGTACCACCCTAACGCCAGCAAATCCTTCCTCATCGTGAAGCCAGATCATTATGATCGGGCTGTGGAGGTTTTCGGCGAAAGTGAGGTTAAAATAACTAAGGACGGCCAAAGACATCTAGGCGCAGTAATTGGCACTACGGACTTCAAGACCCAGTACGTAGGGGGAAAAGTGAATGAGTGGGTTAGCGAAATCCATGCTCTATCGGAGATAGCTAACACAGAGCCACATGCGGCCTTTGCAGCATTCACACATGGAGTCAAGCATCGTTGGAACTACCTGATGCGTACCATCCCTGAGATCCGACCTCTCCTCCACCCTTTGGAAGAAGCAGTCAGTGTCAAGTTCATTCCCAAACTAGTGAAACACCACGATTTAACCCTAGCAGAAAGAACACTTCTTGCACTTCCACCAAGACTGGGAGGGATGGGACTAACTAATCCAGAGGAGATTGCTGACTCTGAACATCAAAATTCACTTAAGCTCACGGCAGCCCTCACTGACCACATAATCGCCCACAATGCAACAGGGGAAGTGGACACCAGCGAAGTTAATAAGATCCGTAGGTCCATTACAACAGATCGGCAGAACTGCCAAAATGACATGTTGCAGCAACTATTGCTGCTGGTTCCAGAAAATTTGACAAAAAAAGTAGCTATAGCGCAGGAGGTGGGCGCCTCGAACTGGCTAACTACGTTACCGATAAGGGCAAATGGTTTCAGCCTTAACAAACAAGAATTTACAGATGCCATTGCTCTAAGGTACGGTTGGCCAGTAGATGGTTTGCCCTCCCAATGCGTGTGTGGCTATTCCTATGATGGCGATCACGCCATGGTTTGCAAGAAGGGGGGCTTCATATGCATGAGGCATGACGAGGTAAGGGATCTCACAGCAAATATGTTGAAGGAAATCTGCCGGGACGTCATGGTAGAACCGACCCTCCTTCCACTGGATGGCGAGATCTTCCAACACAGGACTTCAAACACATCTAACGAAGCCCGTGTGGACGTCAGTGCTCGAGGATTCTGGACGCGGGGACAGCGAGCTTTCTTCGACATCAGGATTTTTGATCCCATGGCCGCTTGTCACCGTAACCTAGCTCTCGATGCTGCGCATAGGAGGAACGAGAACGACAAGAGAAGGGCATATGGGGAGAGAATTCAAAATGTTGATCAAGGCAGCTTCACTCCTCTAGTGTTCACAACCTCTGGTGGGATGGGCCCAAGTGCAAGATGTTTCTACGCCAGACTCGCGGAGCTGATCTCCGAACAGAAGCAGCAGCCCAGAAGTTATGTCACAGCCTGGATGAGATGTCGACTGTCCTTCTCTCTCCTTCGGTCGGCTTTGCTCTGCCTCAGGGGAACGAGAGCTTCTGCCCCTACTCCGACAACTGCTGCAGATATCGACTATGAGGCTACAGTCACTGAATGCCGCATGGATCTGCGGCTCAACTAATTTAACACAGATAGGATAGTTTCTTATGTATTAGGATATTTAATATTAAGGTAAATAAATGGTGGCGAAGGTGTGGCTATTGGGGGAGGCTGGAGGCCACGTTTTAAAAAAAAAGTAAAAAAAAAAAAAGTGTTAGGTCGTAGTAGTAGTAGTGTGGTGTTGGGAGTAGTAGTAGTAGTAGTAGTAGTGGAGTGCTAGAAGTAGTAGTGTAGGGAAAAGTGTCTTTGGCGGTAAGATCTCTCACAGAAGAATCCTCTGGTGGGGTTCTGCCAATAAACAGAGACATTAAAACAACTGAAAGAAAAACATCCCACTGCAAGTGAAGACGAAGGCATCAGGTTCCAGGATGACTATATCCCACCAAATGCTGTCCTGTTCGAGAAAATAACAGGAGGGATGGTGTGGAAAAAGGCACTGAAGACATAGGGAGGTGCCGGCCCTTTAGGTCTGGATGCAAACGGTTGGAGAGTCATCCTCAGCACTAACAAGTTTGGCCACGTAGCAAGTGAACTCTGCACTGCCATTGCCGCCCTTGCAAAAAAGCTGGCAATCTCGTGCTGCCAACACCTCCATGCTCTAACGGCCTGCCGCCTCATTCCCCTGGATAAGAATCCAGGATGTACGCCTATAGCGGTGGGGGAAGTGCTGAGGCGGTTCATTGGAAAATGCATAATGGAGGTGGTAAAGGATGATGTCAGGGCAGCAGCAGGGAACCTGCAAGTATGTGTTGGCCACCGGGCTGGCGGGAAAGCTGCCATTCATGCCATAAGTACGTTATTTGAGCGGCGTGATTGTGAGGCAGTACTTCTGGTCGACGCTTTCAGCGCATTCAACATACTCAACCGCAAGGCTATACTGCACAACATCAAGATCAAGTGTACAAACTTTGCAATGTATGTTGAAAACACCTATAGGGGTCCATCAGACCTCTATATAGTAAATAACAAGGCTCTAAGAGGTGATACCATCATACAGTCAACTGAGGGAACAACGCAGGGGGACCCTGTTGCAATAGGTCTATCCGTGCTCCAACACACAATAAAATTTGAAACAACCGAGGTCATGCAAGTGGCGTACGCTGACGACCTTACAGGAGCAGGAAAATTGGAAGACATCAAAAGTGGTGGGACCTGATAACATTACGCGGTCCACAAATAGAATACCACCCAAACGCCAGCAAGTCCTTCCTCTTTGTGAAGCCAGAACATTATGAATAGGCAATGGAGGTGATCGGTGAAAGTGAGGTCAAATAACAAAAGGACTTCAAACACATCCAATGAAGCCCATGTTGACGTCAGTGCTTGAGGATTCTGGACGCAGGGACAACGAGCCTTCTTCGACATTAGGGTTTTTATCCCATTACCGCATGTCACCGTAACTTAGCTCTCGATGCTGCACACAGGAGGAACGAGAACGACAAGATAAGGGAATACGGGGAGAGAATTCAGAACGTTGATCAAGGCAGCTTCACTCCTCTGGTGTTCACAACCCCTCGTGGGCTGGGACCAAGTGCAAAATGCTTCTACGCCAGACTCGCGGAGGTGCTATCCGAACAGAAGCAGCAGCCCAGAAGTTATGTCACAGCCCGGATGAGATGTCGACTGTCCTTCTCTCTCCTTAGGTCTGCTTTGCTCTGCCTCAGGGCAACGAGAGCATCGACCCCAAAGCCGACAACAGTTGCAGATATTGACTATGAGGCAACAGTCACTGAATGCCACATAGATCTGCGGCTCAACTAACTCAACACAGCTCGGATAGCTACTTATGTATTAAGATATTTAATTTTAAGGTAATAAAATGGCGGCGAAAGTGTGGCTATTAGGGGTGGATGGAGGCCACGTAGTAGTGTAGTGCTGGTAGTAGTTGTAGTGTAGTGCTGGTAGTAGTAACAGTGTAGTGCTGGGAGTAGTATTAGTGTGGTGCTGGTCACCCACCACCACATCACCCACCACCACCACATTACCCACCACCACCACACTACCACCACATCACCCAAAAGAACCACCTTACCAGTGATGTAGGCGGCAGCAAACAGGTCCGGGTACACGGAGCTCCAGCTGACGGCAGCGACGGCGAAGGAGTAAGACATCTCCACCCGGAACCTCCAGAGCGGCAGTAGTGAGCCTTGTAGAGGGTGGTACTCATCCCCGCCATCCTCCCAGAACCTGAAGTCTTGACACACAGTGTTAGTAGGTGACCACACCAGCTGACACACGGTGTTAGTAGGTGACCACACCAGCAGACACAGTGTTAGTAGGTGACCACACCAGCTGAGACAGTGTTAGTAGGTAACCACACCAGTTGACACACGGTGTTAGTAGGTGACCACACCAGCAGACACAGTGTTAGTAGGTAACCACACCAGCTGAGACAATGTTAGTAGGTGACCACACTAGCTAACACAGTGTTAGCAGGTGACCACACCAGCTAACACAGTGTTAATAGGTGACCACACCAGCTGACACAGTGTTAGTAGGTGATCACACTAGCTAACACAGAGTTAATAGGTGACGACACCAGCAGACACACAGTGTTACTAGGTGACCACACCAGCTGACACAGTGTTAGAAGGTGACCACACCAGCTGACATACAGTGATAGCAGGTAACCACACCAGCTAACACAATGTTAATAGGTGACCACACCAGCTGACACAGTGTTAATAGGTAACCACACCAGCTAACACAGTGTTAGTAGGTGATCACACTAGCTAACACAGAGTATTAGTAGGTGACACACAGCTGACACAGTGTTAGTAGGCGATACAAAGGACACAGTGTTAGCAGGTGACCATACCAGCATACACAACTGTTATTAGGTGACCACACGAGCTGACATGCAAGTTAGTAGGTGACATAAATAGCCATTACAGTGTTAGTCGGTGACCACACTAGCTGACACACAGTGTTAGTAGGTGACTGTCTCAGCTGACACACAGTGTTAGTTAGTAGGGGACACACCAGCGACACAGTGTGAATAGGTGACTGCTGACCAGCTGACACAGTGTTAGTAGGTGTACACCAGCTGATGCACGGTGTTAGTAGGCGATCACACCAGCGACACACACAGTGTTAGTATGTAGGGACACACCAGCTGACACGGTGTTGGGGAAGTGACCACACCAGCTGGCACATAGTGTTAGTTTGGTAACCACACCACCTGACACAGTGTTAGTAGGTGACCATACCAGCTGACACAGTGTTAGTAGTAGGTGACCACACCAGCTGACACAGTGTTAGTAGGTGAAGACACCAGCTGGCACACAGTGTTAGTATGTAGGGGACACACCAGCAGAGACGTTAGTAGGTGACCACCAGCTGACACACAGTGTTAGTATGTAGGGGACACACCAGCAGAGACAGTGTTAGTAGGTGACCACCAGCTGACACACAGGTGTTAGTATATAGGGGACACACCAGCTGACATATTGTTAGTAGGTGAACCACACCAGCTGACACACAGTGTTAGTATGTAGGGGACACACCAGCTGACACTGTTAATAGGTGACCACACCACAGCTGAAACACAGTGTTAGTCGGTGACTACATCAGCTGACACACAGTGTTAGTATGTAGGGACACCTGACAGTTTTAGTAGGTGACCACACCAGCTGACACAGTGTTAGTAGGTGACCACACCAGCTGATACACACTGTTAGCAGATGACCACACCAGCTGACACAGTGTTAGTAGGTGACCACACCAGCTGACACAGTGTTAGTAGGTGACCACACCAGCTGACACATAGTGTTAGTAGGTGACCACCAGCTGATACACTGTTGGCAGATGACCACACCAGCTGACAGTGTTAGTAGGTGACCACACCAGCTGACACAGTGTTAGTAAGGTGACCACCAGCTGACACAAGTGTTAGTAGGTGACTACACCAGCTGACACGCAGTGTTAGTATGTAGGGGACCAGCTGACAATGTTAGTAGGCCACACCACCTGACACAGCGTTAGTACATGACCACCAGCTGACACATAGTGTTAGTAGGTGACCACACCAACTGATACAGACTGTTAGTATGTAGGGGACCACACTAGCTGACAGTGTTAGTAGGGGACCACACCAGCTGACACACAGTGTTAGTATGTAGGTGACCACACCAGCTGACAGTGTTAGTAGGTGACCACACTAGTTGACACAGTGTTAGTAGGTGACCACACCAGCTGACACAGTGTTAGTAGGTGACCACACAGCTGACACACAGTGTTAGTAGGTGACCACACCAGCAGACACAGTGTTAGTAGGTGACCACAACAGCTGACACACAAGGTTAGCATGTGAACACCAGCTGACACAAAGTGTTAGTAGGTGATCACAGGAGCTGACACACAGTGTTAGCAGGTGACCTAACATACAGTGTTAGTAGGTGACCACACCAGCTGACACAAAGTGTTAGTAGGTGACCACACCAGCTGACACACAGTGTTAGTAGGTGACCACCAGCTGACACAGTGTTAGTAGGTGACCACACCAGCTGACACACAGTGTTAGTAGGTGACCACACCAGCTGACTGTGTTAGTAGGTGACCACACCAGCTGACACAGTGTTGCGAGGGTACACCAGCTGACACAGTGTTAGTAGGTGACCACACCAGCTGACACACGTTAGTGGTGACACAACAGCTGACACTGTTAGGTGACCACACCAGCTGAACACAGTGTTAGTAGGTGACCAAACCAGCTGACACACAGTGTTAGTAGGTGACCACCAGCTGACACAGTGTTAGTAGGTGACCACACCAGCTGACAGTGTTAGTAGGTGACCAAACCAGCTGACACAGTGTTAGTAGGTGACCACCAGCTGATACACACTGTTAGTGGTGACCACACCAGATACACAGTGTTAGTAGGTGACCACACCAGCAGACACAGTGTTAGTAGGTGACCACAACAGCTGATACACAGTGTTTGATTATACACCAGTGACACACGGTGTTAGTGGTGACCACACCAGCAGACACAGTGTTAGTAGGTGACCACACCAGCTGACACACAGTGTTAGTAGGTGACACAATGACACACAGTGTTAGTGGGTGACCACCAGCAGACACAGTGTTAGTAGGTGACCACACCAGCTGACACACAGTGTTAGTGGGTGACCACACCAGCTGACACACAGTGTTGTGAGGTGACCACACCAGCTGACACAGTGTTAGTAGGTGACCACAACAGCTGACACACAGTGTTTGCAGGTGACCACCAGCTGACACACAGTGTTAGTAGGTGACCACACCAGCTGACACACAGTGTTAGTAGGTGACCACACCAGCTGACACAGTGTTAGTAGGTGACCACACCAGCTGACACACAGTGTTGTAGGTGACCACACCAGCTGACACACAGTGTTAGTAGGTGACACACCAGCTGACACAGTGTTAGTAGGTGACACACCAGTTAACACAGTGTTAGTAGGTGACCACCAGCTGACACACAGTATTTGGGGACCACCGTGACACACAGTGTTAGTGGGTGACCACAACAGCACACAGTGTTGGTAGGTGACCACACCGTTGACACAGTGTTGGTAGGTCACACCAGCTGACACAGTGTTAGTAGGTGACCACACCAGCTGACACAGTGTTAGTGAGTGACCAAACCAGCTGACACACACAGTGTTAGTAGGTGACCACACCAGCTGACACAGTGTAGTAGGTGACCACACCAGCTGACACACAGTGTTAGTAGGTGACCACACCAGCTGACACAAAGTGTTAGTGGGTGACCACACCCTGACACACAGTGTTAGTAGGTGACCACACCAGCTGACACAGTGTTAGTAGGTGACCACACCAGCTGACACACAATGTTTGTAGGTGACCACACCAGCGACACAGTGTTAGTAGGTGACCAAACCAGCTGACACACAGTGTTAGTAGGTGACCACACCAGCTGACACACAGTGTTAGTAGGTGACCACACCCTGACACACAGTGTTAGTAGGTGACCCACACCAGCTGACACAGTGTTAGTAGGTGACCACACCAGCTGACACAGTGTTAGTAGGTGACCACACAGCTGACACACAGTGTTGCAGGTGACACCAGCTGACACAGTGTTAGTAGGTGACCACACCAGCTGACACACAGTGTTAGTGGGTGACCACACCAGCTGACACACAGTGTTAGTGGGACCTACCAGCTGACACAGGTAGTAGGTGACCACACCAGCTGACACAGTGTTAGTAGGTGACCACCAGCTGACACAGTGTTAGTAGGTGACCACAGCAGCTGACAGTTTTAGTAGGTGACCACCAGCACAGTGTGAACCACTGACAGTTTTAGTAGGTGACCACACCAGCTGACACAGTGTTAGTAGGTGACCACTACTTGCACACTGTTAGTAGGTGACCACACCAACTGACACTCACTGTTAGTATGTAGGGACCACCAGCTGACAGTGTTAGTAGATGACCACACCACCTGACAGTGTTAGTAGGTGACCACACCAGTTGACACAGTGTTAGTAGGTGACCACACCAGATGACACAGAGTGTTAGTAGGTGACCACACCAGCTGACAGTGTTAGTAGGTGACCACACCAGTTGACACAGTGTTAGTAGGTGACCACACCAACTGACACACAGTGTTGTGGTGATCACACCAGCTGACACACAGTGTTAGTAGGTGACCACACCAGCAGACACACAGTGTTAATAGGAGACTACACCAGCTGACACAGTGTTAGTAGGTGACCACACCAACTGACACACAGTGTTAGTAGGTGACCACACCAGCTGACACACAGTGTTAGTAGGTGACCACACCAACTGACACACAGTGTTAGTAGGTGACCACACCAGCTGACACAGTGTTAGTAGGTGACCACACCAGCAGACACGTGTTATAGGTACCACAACAGCTGACACAATATTTGCAGGGGAACACACCAGCTGACACAAAGTGTTAGTAGGTGACCAAACCAGCTGACACACAGTGTTAGTAGGTGACCACAGCTGACACACAGTGTTGGTAGGTGACCACAACAGCTGACACACAATATTTGCAGGTGACCACCCAGCTGACACACAGTGTTGGTAGGCAAACCAGCTGACACACAGTGTTAGTAGGTGACACACCAGATGACACAGTGTTAGTAGGTGACCACACCAGCACAGTGTTAGTAGGTGACCACACCAGTTGACACAGTGTTAGTAGGTGACCACACCAGCTGACACACAGTGTTAGTAGGTACACCAGCTGACACACAGTGTTAGTAGGTGACCACACCAGCAGACACAGTGTTAGTAGGTGACCACAACAGCTGACACACAATATTTGCAGGTGACCACACCAGCTGACACAGTGTTAGGTGACCACACCAACGACACAGTGTTAGTAGGTGACCACAACAGCTGACACACAATATTTGCAGGTGACCACACCAGCTGACACACAGTGTTAGTAGGTGACCACCAGCAGACACAGTGTTAGTAGGTGACCACACCAACTGACACACAGTGTTAGTAGGTGACCACACCAGCTGACACACAGTGTTAGTAGTGACCACACCAGCAGACACAGTGTTAGTAGGTGACCCAACAGCTGACACAATTTGAGGTGACCACCCAGCTGACACACAGTGTTAGTAGGTGACCACAACAGCTGACACAGTGTTAGTAGGTGACCACACAGCTGACACAGTGTTAAGGTGCCACAACAGCTGACCACTATTTGCAGGGGACCACCAGCTGACACAGTGTTAGTAGGTGACCACAACAGCTGACACACAGTGTTAGTAGGTGACCACACCAGCTGACACAGTGTTAGTAGGTGACCACAACAGCTGACACACAATATTTGCAGGGACCACACCACTGACACACAGTGTTAGTAGGTGACCAAACCAACTGACACACAGTGTTAGTAGGTGACCACACCAGCTGACACAGTGTTAGTAGGTGACCACAACAGCTGACACACAATATTTGCGGGGACCACCAGCTGACACAAGTGTTAGTGGTGACAAACCTGACACACAGTGTTAGTAGGTGACCACACCAGCTGACACTGGGTAGGTGACCACACCAACTGAACACAGTGTTAGTAGGTGACCACACCAGCTGACACACAGTGTTAGTAGGTGACCACACCAGCTGACACACAGTGTTAGTAGGTGACCACACCAGCTGACACAGTGTTAGTAGGTGACCACAACAGCTGACACACATGTTGAGGGACCCGCTGCACAAGTGTTGTAGGTGACCAACCAGCTGACACACAGTGTTAGTAGGTGACCACACCAGCTGCACACAGTGTTAGTAGGTGACCACAACAGCTGACACACAGTGTTAGTAGGTGACCACACCAGTTGACACAGTGTTAGTAGGTGACCACTGACACACATAGTAGGTGACCACACCAGCTGACACAGTGTTAGTAGGTGACCACAACAGCTGACACACAATATTTGCAGGGGACCACACCACTGACACACAGTGTTAGTAGGTGACCACACCAGCTGACACACAGTGTTAGTAGGTGACCACCAGTTGACACAGTGTAGGGTGACCACAGCTGACACACAGTGTTAGTGGTGACCACAACAGCTGACACACAGTGTTAGTAGGTGACCACACCAGTTGACACAGTGTTAGTAGGTGACCACAACAGCTGACACACAATTTTGCAGGGGACCACACCAGCTGCACAAAGTGTTAGTAGGTGACCACACCAGCTGACACAGTGTTGTGGGTGACCACACCAGCTGACACAGTGTTAGTAGGTGACCACAACAGGTACCAACATGACACACAGTGTTAGTAGGTGACCACCAAGTTGACACAGTGTTAGTAGGTGACCACAACAGCTGACACACAATATTTGCAGGTGACCACACCAGCTGACACAAAGTGTTAGTAGGTGACCAAACCAGCTGACACAGTGTTAGTAGGTGACCACAGCTGACACAGTGTTAGTAGGTGACCACAACAGTGACACACAATATTTGCAGGTGACCACACCAGCTGACACAAAGTGTTAGTAGGTGACCACAACACCACCAACAACACCAGCGACACAAGTAGTAGGTGACCAAACCAACTGACACACAGTGTTAGTAGGTGACCACAACAGACACTTTGGGGACCACACCAGCTGACACAGTGTTAGTGGTGACCACACCAGCAGACACACAGTGTTAGTAGGTGACCACACCAGCTGACACACAGTGTTAGTGACCAACAACTGACACACAGTGTTAGTAGGTGACCACACCAGCTGACACAGTGTTAGTAGGTGACCACAACAGCTGACACACACTATTTGCAGGGACCACACCAGCTGACACAAAGTGTTAGTAGGTGACCAAACCAACTGACACACAGTGTTAGTAGGTGACCACACCAGCTGACACACAGTGTTAGTAGGTGACCACAACAGCTGACACAGTGTTAGTAGGTGACCACACCAGCTGACACACAGTGTTAGTGGGTGACCACCAGCAGACACAGTGTTAGTAGGTGACCACAACACTGACACTATTTGCAGGGCCACACCAGCTGACACAAGTGTTAGGTGCCAAACCACTGAACTGTTAGTAGGTGACCAAACAGCTGACACACAGTGTTAGTAGGGAACTACACCAGCTGACACAGTGTTATTAGGTGACCAACCAGCTGACACACAGTGTTTTAGGTGACCACACCAGCTGACACAGTGTTAGTAGGTGACCACAGCAGCTGACAGTTTTAGTAGGTGACCACACCAGCTGACACAGTGTTAGTAGGTGATCACACCATCTGACAGTTTTAGTAGGTGAGCACCAGCTGACACAGTGTTAGTAGGTGACCACACTAGCTGATGCACACTGTTAGTAGGTGACCACACCAACTGACACGCAGTGTTAGTATGTAGTGGACCACACCAGCTGACAGTGTTAGTAGATGACCACACCACCTGACACAGTGTAATTAGGTGACCAAACTAGCTGACACATAGTGTTAGTAGGTGACCACACCAGCTGACACACAGTGTTAGTATGTAGGGGACCACACCAGCTGACAGTGTTGTAGGTGACCACACCAGCTGACACACAGTGTTAGTATGTGGGGACCACACCAGCTGACAGTGTTAGTAGGTGACCACACCAGCTGACACAGTGTTAGTAGGTGACCACACCAGCTGACACACAGTGTTAGTAGGTGACCACAACAGCTGACACAGTGTTAGAGTGACCACACCAGCTGACACACAGTGTTAGTAGGTGACCACACCAGCTGATACAGTGTTAGTAGGTGACCACAACAGCTGACACAAAGTGTTAGTAGGTGACCACACCAGCTGACACACTGAATTTGTAGGCTCACACCAGTTGACACACAGTATTTGTAGGCGACCACACCACCTGACACACAGTGTTAGTAGATGACCACAAAGCTGACACAGGGTTAGTAGGTGACCACACCAGCTGACACAGTGTTAGTTGGCGACCAAACCAACTGAAACACAGTGTTAGTAGGCAACCACACCAGCTGACACACGGTGTTAGTAGGTGACCACACCAGCTGACACAGTGTTAGTAGGTGACCACAGCTGGTACAGTGTTACTAGGTGACCACCAGCTGATACAGCGTTAGTAGGTGACCACACCGGCTGACACAGTGTTGAGCAGACCACCAACTGACACAGTGATAGTGGTGACCACCCAACTGACAGTGTTATAGGTGACCACAGCGACACAGTGTTAGTAGGTGACCACACGACACACATTTGGACCACCAGCTGACACATGTTAGTAGGTGACCACAACAGCTCAACACAGTGTTAGTAGGTGACCACACCAGATGACACAGTGTTAGTAGGTGACCACAACAGCTGACACAAAATATTTGCAGGGACCACACCAGCTGACACAAAGTGTTAGTAGGTGACCAAACCAACTGACACACAGTGTTATAGGTGACCACACCAGCTGACACAGTGTTAGTAGGTGACCACAACAGCTGACACACAATATTTGAGGACCACACCAGCTGACACAAAGTGTTAGTAGGTGACCAAACCAACTGACACACAGTGTTAGTAGGTGACCCCCAGCTGACACAAAGTGTTAGTAGGTGACCACACCAACTGACACACAGTGTTAGTAGGTGACCACACCAGCTGACACACAGTGTTAGTAGGTAAAACCAACTGACACACAGTGTTGGTAGGTGACCACACCAGCTGACACAGTGTTAGTAGGTGACCACAACAGCTGACACACATATTTGGAGACACCACACAAAGTGTTAGTAGGTGACCAAACCAACTGACACACAGTGTTAGTAGGTGACCACACCAGCTGACACACAGTGTTAGTAGGTGACCACAACAGCTGACACACAGTGTTAGTAGGTGACCACACCAGCTGACACAGTGTTAGTAGGTGACCACAACAGCTGACACAGTGTTATGAGTGACCACAACAGCTGACACACAATGATGGTGACCACACCAGTGACACAGTGTTAGTAGGTGACCACAGCTGACACTATTTGCAGGGGACCACCAGCTGACACAAAGTGTTAGTAGGTGACCAAACCAGCTGACACACAGTGTTAGTAGGTGACCACACCAGCTGACACAGTGTTAGTAGGTGACCACAACAGCTGACACACAGTGTTAGTAGGTGACCACAACTGACAACAGTGTTAGTAGGTGCCACCAGTTGACACAGTGTTGGTGACCACAACAGCTGACACACAATTGCAGGGACCACACCAGCTGACACAAAGTGTTAGTAGGTGACCACAACATGACACACAGTGTTAGTAGGTGACCAACAGCTGACACACAGTGTTAGTAGGTGACCACACCAGCTGACACAGTGTTAGTAGGTGACCACAACAGCTGACACACAATATTTGCAGGTGACCACACCAGCTGACACAAAGTGTTAGTAGGTGACCAAACCAGCTGACACACAGTGTTAGTAGGTGACCACACCAGCTGACACAGTGTTAGTAGGTGACCACAACAGCTGACACACAATATTTGCAGGTGACCACGCCAGCTGACACAGTACCACAACACAGTGTTAGTGGTGACCACACACACACATGAGGTGACCACACACAGTGTTAGACAACTGACACACAGTGTTAGTAGGTGACCACCAGCTGACACAGTGTTAGTAGGTGACCAAACAGCTGACACACAATATTTGCAGGGGACCACACCAGCTGACACAAAGTGTTAGTAGGTGACCAAACCAACTGACACACAGTGTTAGTAGGTGACCACACCAGCTGACACAGTGTTAGTAGGTGACCACAACAGCTGACACAATATTTGCAGGGACCACACCAGCTGACACAAAGTGTTAGTAGGTGACCAAACCAGCTGACACACAGTGTTAGTAGGTGACCACAACAGCTGACACACAGTGTTAGTAGGAGACTACACCAGCTGACACAGTGTTATTAGGTGACCAAACCAGCTGACACAGTGTTATTAGGTGACCACACCAGCTGACACAGTGTTAGTAGGTGACCAACAGCTGACACATTTGCGGGGACCACCAGCTGACACAAAGTGTTAGTAGGTGACCAACAACTGACACACAGTGTTAGTAGGTGACCACAACAGCTGACACACAGTGTTAGTAGGTGACCACACCAGCTGACACAGTGTTAGTAGGTGACCCAACAGCTGACACACAATATTTGCAGGGGACCACACCAGCTGACACAAAGTGTTAGTAGGTGACCAAACCAACTGACACACAGTGTTAGTAGGTGACCACACCAGCTGACACAGTGTTAGTAGGTGACCACAACAGCTGACACAGTGTTAGTAGGGACTAGCTGACACAGTGTTATTAGGTGACCAAACCAGCTGACACACAGTGTTATTAGGTGACCACACCAGCTGACACAGTGTTAGTAGGTGACCACAGCAGCTGACAGTTTTAGTAGGTGACACAGCTGACACAGTGTTAGTAGGTGATCACCATCTGACAGTTTGTAGGTGAGCACACCAGCTGACACAGTGTTAGTAGGTGACCACACTAGCTGATGCACACTGTTAGTAGGTGACCACACCAACTGACACGCAGTGTTAGTATGTAGTGGACCACACCAGCTGACAGTGTTAGTAGATGACCACACCACCTGACACGAATTAGTGTCCAAACAGCTATAGTGTTAGTAGGTGACCACACCAGCTGACACACAGTGTTGTATGTAGGGACCCCAGCTGACAGTGTTCGTAGGTGACCACACCAGCTGACACACAGTGTTAGTATGTAGGACCACACCAGCTGACAGTGTTAGTAGGTGACCACCGTTGACACAGTGTTAGTAGGTGACCACACCAGCTGACACACAGTGTTATAGGTGACCACAACAGCTGACACAGTGTTAGTAGGTGACCCAGCTGACACACAGTGTTAGTAGGTGACCACACCAGCTGATACAGTGTTAGTAGGTGACCACAACAGCTGACACAAAGTGTTAGTAGGTGACCACACCAGCTGACACACAGTGTTAGTAGGTGACCACAGCAGCTGACACACAGTGTTAGTAGGTGACTACACCAGCTGACACGCATTGTTAGTAGGTGACCACATCAGCTGACACAGTGTTAGTAGGTGACCACAACAGCTGACAAAGTGTTAGTAGGTGACCACACCAGCAAACACAGTGTTAGTAGGTACCACAACAGCTGACACAATATTTGCAGGTGACCACGCCAGCTGACACACAGTGTTAGTAGGTGACCACACCAGCTGACACACAGTGTTAGTAGGTGACCACACCAGCTGACACAGTGTTAGTAGGTGACCACACCAGCTGACAGTGTTAGTAGGTGACCACAACAGCTGACACACAATATTTGGGGACCACACCAGCTGAAACACAGTGTTGGTAGGTGACCACACCAGCTGACACAAAGTGTTAGTGGTGACCACACCAGCTGACACACAGTGTTAGTAGGTGACCACAGCAGCTGACACACAGTGTTAGTAGGTGACTACACCAGCTGAAACGCATTGTTAGTATGGGGACCACACCAGCTGTCAGTGTTATAGATGACCACACCACCTGACACAGCGTTAGTGGTGACCACACCGGCTGACACATAGTGTTAGCAGGTGACCCACCACCTGACACAGTGTTAGTAGGTGACCCAACAGCTGACAAAGTGGTAGGTGACCACCAGCTGACACAGTGTTAGTAGGTGACCACACCAGCTGACACAGTGTTAGTAGGTGACCAAACCAGCTGACACACAGTGTTATTAGGTGACCACACCAGCAGACACACAGTGTTAGTCGGTGACCACACCAGCTGACACAGTGTTAGTAGGTGACCAAACTAGCTGACGCACAGTGTTAGCAGGTGACCCAGCTAACACAGCGTTGGTGACCACACCAGCTGACACAGCGTTAGTAGGTGACCACACCAGCTAACACAGTGTTAGTAGGTGACACACCAGCTGACACAGTGTTAGTAGGTGACCACACGAGCTGACACAGTATTAGTAGGTGCACACCAGCTGACACAGTGTTAGTAGGTGACCACATCCGGTGACACAGTGTTAGTAGGTGACCACAACAGCTGACACAGTGTTAGTAGGTGACCACACCAGCTGACACAGTGTTAGTAGGTGACCACACCAGCTGACACAGTGTTAGTGAGGTGACCACGAGCTGACACACAGTGTTAGTAGGTGACCACAACAGCTGACACAGTGTCGGTGAACACACCAGCTGTCACACAGTATTAGTAGGTGACCACACCAGCTGACACAGTGTTAGTAGGTGACCACACCAGCTGACACAGTGTTAGTAGGTGACCACGACGACACAGTGTTAATAGGTGACACACCAGCTGTCACACAGTGTTAGTAGGTGACCACCAGCTGACACAGTGTTAGTAGGTGACCACACGAGCTGACACAGTGTTAGTAGGTGACCACAACAGCTGACACAGTGTTAGTAGGTGACCACACCAGCTGACACAGTGTTAGTATGTAGGGGACACACCAGCTGACACAGTGTTAGTAGGTGACCACACCAGCTGACACGGTGTTAGTAGTGACTACACCAGCCGACACAGTGTTAGTAGGTGACCGCACCAGCTGACACACGGTGTTAGTAGGTGACTACACAGTTGACACACAGTGTTAGTATGTAGGACACCAGCTGACACAGTGTTGTAGGGAACCACACCAGCTGACACAGTGTTAGTAGGTGACCACAACAGCTGACACACAGTATTAGTATTTAGGGGACACACCACTGACATCGTGTTAGTGGTGACCACACCAGCTGCAGTGTTATTAGGTACCAAACCAGCTGACACACAGTGTTATTGACCACACCAGCAGACACACGTGTTAGTCGGTGACCACACCAGCTGACACAGTGTGGGTGACCAAACCAGCTGACGCACAGTGTTAGCAGGCCACACCAGCTAACACAGCGTTAATAGGTGACCACACCAGCTGACACAGCGTTAGTAGGTGACCACACCAGCTAACACAGTGTTAGTGGGTGACCACACCAACAGTGTTAGTAGGTGACCACACGAGCTGACACATTAGTAGGTGACCACCAGCTGACACAGTGTTAGTAGGTGACCACATCAGGTGACACAGTGTTAGTAGGTGACCACAACAGCTGACACAGTGTTAGTAGGTGACCACACCAGCTGACACAGTGTTAGTAGGTGACCACCAGCTGACACAGTGTTAGTAGGTGACCACACGAGCTGACACAGTGTTAGTAGGTGACCACAACAGCTGCACAGTGTTAATCGGTGAACACACCAGCTGTCTGATGATGGTGACCACACCAGCTGACACAGTGTTAGTAGGTGACCACACCAGCTGACACAGTGTTAGTAGGTGACCACACAGTACACAGTGTTAATCGGTGAACACCAGCTGTCACACAGTATTAGTAGGTGACCACACCAGCTGACACAGTGTTAGTAGGTGACCACGAGCTGACACAGTGTTAGTAGGTGACCACAACAGCTGACACAGTGTTAGTAGGTGACCACCAGCTGACACAGTGTTAGTATGTAGGGACACACCAGCTGACACGGTGTTAGTAAGTGACCACACCAGCTGACACATAGTATTTGTAGGTAACCACACCAACTGACACAGTGTTAGTAGGTGACCGCACCAGCTGACACACGGTGTTAGTAGGTGACTACACCAGTTGACACACAGTGTTAGTATGTAGGGGACACACCAGCTGACACAGTGTTAGTAGGAGACCACACCAGCTGACACAGTGTTAGTAGGTGACCACAACAGCTGACACACAGTATTAGTATTTAGGGGACACACCACTGACATCGTGTTAGTAGGTGACCACACCACCTGACACATAGTGTTAGTAGGTGACTACACCAGCTGACACGCAGTGTTAGTATGAGGACCAGCTGACAATGTTAGTAGATGACCACACCACCTGACACAGCGTTAGTACATGACCACACCAGCTGACACATAGTGTTAGTAGGTGACCACACCATGATACAGACTGTTAGTATGTAGGGGACCACATTAGCTGACAGTGTTAGTAGGTGACCACACCAGCTGACACACAGTGTTAGTATGTGGGTGACCACACCAGCTGACAGTGTTAGTGGGTGACCACTAGTTGCACACAGTGTTAGTAGGTGACCACACCAGCTGACACAGTGTTAGTAAGTGACCACATCAGCTGACACAGTGTTAGTAGGTGACCTAACAGCTGACACACAGTGTTAGTAGGTGACCACACCAGCAGACACAGTGTTAGTAGGTGACCACACCAGCTGACACAAAGTGTTAGTAGGTGATCACACGAGCTGACACACAGTGTTAGCAGGTGACCACATCAGCTGACGCAGTGTTAGTAGGTGACCAAACCAGCTGACACAAAGTGTTAGTAGGTGACCAAACCAGCTGACACACAGTGTTAGTAGGTAACCACCAGCTGACACAGCGTTAGTAGGAGCCACACCAGCTGACACAGTGTTAGCAGGTGACCACATCAGCTGACAGTGTTAGTAGGTGACCAAACCAGCTGACACATAGTGTTGGTAGGTGACCACACCAGCTGATACGCACTGTTGGTATGTGGGGACCACACTAGCTGACAGTGTTAGTAGGTGACTACACCAGCAGACACACAGTGTTAGTAGGTGACCACACGAGCTGACACTGTTAGTCGGTGACCAGCTGATACACACTGTTGTAGTGGGTGACCAAACCAGCTGATACACTGTTAGTAGGTGACCAAACCAGCTGATACACTGTTAGTAGGTGACCAAACCAGCTGATACACACTGTTAGTAGGTGACCAAACCAGCTGATACACACTGTTAGTAGGTGACCACACCAGCTGATACGCACTGTTAGTATGTAGGGGACCACACTAGCTGACAGTGTTAGTGAGTGACTACACCAGCAGACACACAGTGTTAGTAGGTGACCACACGAGCTGACACTGTTAGTCGGTGACCAAAGCAGCTGATACACACTGTTAGTCGGTGACCAACCAGCTGATACACTGTTAGTCGGTGACCAAACCAGCTGATACACACTGTTAGTAGGTGACCAAACCAGCTGATACACACTGTTAGTAGGTGACCAAACCAGCTGATACACACTGTTAGTAGGTGACCAAACCAGCTGATACACACTGTTGTGGTGACCAAACCAGCTGATACACACTGTTAGTAGGTGACCACACCAGCTGATACACACTGTTAGTATGTGAGGGGACCACACTAGCTGACAGTGTTAGTGAATGACCACACCAGTTGACACACAGTGTTAGTAGGTGACCACACCAGCTGATACACACTGTTAGTATGTAGGGGACCACACTATCTGACAGTGTTAGTAGGTGACCACACCAGCTGACACACAGTGTTAGTAGGTGACCACACCAGCTGACACACAGTGTTAGTAGGTGACCACACCAGTTGCACACACAGTGTTTGTAGGTGACCACACCAGCTGATACACACTGTTAGTATGTGGGGACCACACTAGCTGACAGTGTTAGTGGTGACCCCCAGTTGACACACAGTGTTGTAGGTGACCACACCAGCTGATACACACTGTTAGTATGAGGGGACCACACTAGCTGACACAGTGTTAGTAGGTGACCACACCAGTTGACACACAGTGTTGTGGTGACCACACCAGCTGATACACTGTTGGTATGTAGGGGACCACACTAGCTGACAGTGATAGTAGGTG
>NW_024743551.1:0-7741 GCF_018991925.1 Homarus americanus
GTCGGGTGTTGAGGTGATCCAGCAATACTTATCATTAATATACACAACTGTTGATCTATACAGCTACAGGCGTCGGGTGTTGAGGTGATCCAGCAATACTTATCATTATTATACACAACTGTTGATCTATACAGCTACAGGCGTCGGGTGGGGAGGTGATCCACCAATACTTATCATTATTATACACAACTGTTGATCTATACAGCTACAGGTGTCGGGTGTTGAGGTGATCCAGCAATACTTATCATTATTATACACAACTGTTGATCTATACAACTACAGGTGTCGGGTGTTGAGGTGATCCAGCAATACTTATCATTATTATACACAACTGTTGATCTATAAAGGTGCTACAGGTGTCGGGTGTTGAGGTGATCCAGCAATACTTATCATTATTATACACAACTGTTGATCTATACAGCCACAGGGGTCAGGTGTTGGAGGGGTGATCCAGCAATACTTATCATTATTATACACAACTGTTGATCTATACACACAGGCGTCGGGTGTTGAGGTGTGATCCAGCAATACTTATCATTATTATACAAATCGTTGATCTATACAGGCCACAGGCGTCGGGTGTTGAGGTGATCCAGCAATATTTGTCATTATTATACACAACTGTTGATTCATACAGCTGCCAGGTGTCGGGTGTTGAGGTGATCCAGCAATATTTATCATTATTATACACAACTGTTGGGATCTATACAGCTACAGGCGTCGGGTGTTGAGGTGATCCAGCAATACTTATCATTATTATATACACAACTGTTGATCTATACAGCTACAGGTGTCGGGTGTTGAGGTGATCCAGCAATACTTATCATTATTATAATAACTGTTGATCTATACAGCCACAGTGGGGTCGGGTGTTGAGGTGATCCAGCAATATTTATCATTATTATACACAACTGTTGATCTATACAGCTACAGGCGTCGGGTGTTGAGGTGATCCAGCAATACTTATCATTATTATACACAACTGTTGATCTATACAGCTACAGGCGTCGGGTGTTGAGGTGATCCAGCAATACTTATCATTATTATACACAACTGTTGATCTATACAGCTACAGGCGTCGGGTGTTGAGGTGATCCAGCAATACTTATCATTATTATACACAACTGTTGATCTATACAGCTACAGGTGTCAGGTGTTGAGGTGATCCAGCAATACTTATCATTATTATACACAACTGTTGATCTATACAGCTACAGGCGTCGGATGTTGAGGTGATCCAGCAATACTTATCATTATTATACACAACTGTTGATCTATACAGCTACAGGCGTCGGGTGTTGAGGTGATCCAGCAATACTTATCATTATTATACACAACTGTTGATCTATACAGCTACAGGCGTCGGGTGGGGAGGTGATCCAGCAATACTTATCATTATTATACACAACTGTTGATCTATACAGCTACAGGGGTCAGGTGTTGAGGTGATCCAGCAATACTTATCATTATTATACACAACTGTTGATCTATACAGCTACAGGGGTCAGGTGTGGAGGTGATCCAGCAATACTTATCATTATTATACACAACTGTTGATCTATACAGCTACAGGCGTCGGGTGGGGAGGTGATCCAGCAATGATTTATCATTATTATACACAACTGTTGATCTACAGCTACAGGCGTCGTGGGTGGGAGGTGATCCAGCAATACTTATCATTATTATACACAACTGTTGATCTATACAGCTACAGGTGTCAGGTGTTGAGGTGATCCAGCAATACTTATCATTATTATACACAACTGTTGATCTATACAGCTACAGGGGTCGGGTGTTGAGGTGATCCAGCAATACTTATCATTATTATACACAACTGTTGATCTATACAGCTGCAGGCGTCGGGTGAGGTGGTTCACGGGTCAGCTGAGTGGTGCTGCTGTTAGGTCGCTGCCACACACCGTGAGGGGCCTCCGCCTGGTGATAACTGACAAGGACCCCGACCTGGCCCCGGCGGTGACCTCTCTGTGGCCACGTGTACGACTGAACTGGCTCGGTGAGTGTTATGTTGTGTGTGTGTGTGTGTGTGTGTGTGTGTGTGTGTGTGTGTGTGTGTGTGTGTGTGTGTGTGTGTGTGTGTGTGTGTGTGTGTGTGTGTGTGTGTGTGTGTGTGTGTGTGTGTGTGTGTATATGTGTGTGTGTGTGTGTGTGTGTGTATTTGTGTGTGTGTGCGTGTGTGTGTATTTGTGTGTGTGTATTTGTGTGTGTGTATGTGTGTGTGTGTATTTGTGTATATGTGTGTTTGTGTGTGTGTGTGTGTGTGTGTGTGTATGTGTGTGTATATGTGTGTGTGTGTGTGTGTGTGTGTGTGTGTGTGTGTGTGTGTGTGTGTATTTGTGTGTGTGTGTGTGTGTATTTGTGTGTGTGTATGTGTATATTTGTGTGTATATATATATATGTGTGTGTGTGTGTGTGTGTGTATTTGTGTGTGTATTTGTATATATATATATGTGTGTGTGTGTGTGTGTGTGTGTGTATGTGTGTGTGTGTGTGTGTGTGTGTGTGTGTGTGTGTGTGTGTGTGTGTGTGTGTGTGTTTTATACATTAATATTTTCCGTATTTATCAAATGTAATTTGTTTATTTAACCATATAAGTGTTGACGTGTTACGTTGTTTTATGTTTCTTTATTATTAATTTAGAGGACATATATGTAACACTGTACAAACAAAACATTACTTTTGTTCAGACTTAAGAGTATTTAAACGCCATATATTATTAGGGTGTGTCATACGGAGGCGAATTTTTTTTTGAGTTTGAAAATCGGCCCATGGTATTAATGATGTAGTTCTATGTGCAGAATCATGTGATATCTTCAGATTTGAAAAGTTTGTATTTTTTGCTAGGTAAATTTTAACTTGAAATCTTATGAAAATTCAGTATTCCCACCCTTTTATCAACACCACTAAATAGCTTATTTAAAGTAAAGTAAATGTATCAGGTTAATTTATTAGGATGAAAATGATCCAGAATAGTGAAACGAATGATCTTGACACATTTATTAAATTTAATATTCCTTTAGAAAACAAAATCATCAAATACAAAAACCGGTTTTACTACTACGACCCGGTGTTGCTGCACACCATAGAGAACATGTCTTTCTTGCTTCTGTTTCTACTCATCACCTCCCTGCTGACCACCCCAGCTCGGATGTAGCCTTCCCTCCTCTCCTGGCTGTACACGTGACTGCTGGCCTCGCTCACTTGCTGTACACAACGCTCTCTACTCTGGGTGTGCGAGGGCCAGGCAGGGACATGCATGGGGTTGTCCAGGAAAGCTCTGACTTGAACATTGGTGAGGCTGCAGGTAAGAGGGGGCTCACTGCCAGCCAGGATGTTATCCAGATCTATGAGATCAGTGAGGGTCTTGGCACCTAGATTGACTTCAGGAGTCTTCCTGACCCTGGAGGAATCGTCACCAACTGATTCGTCATGCCCAGATCCTCTCATAAGTCTCATATCCAAGATCTTTTTGACTGCCACTCTTCTCTCCTCCTCATCCTTACTGCAGAGCATTGTCTGCAGAACTGTCTCGGGATGAGCATACCAGGAAGATCTCCTCACAGTCTGCTCCACAATCTGAACAACCTTCCTTGGCTGACTCCTCAGGAGCTCAAGCTGGAAGAGAACATGCCTCGACCTTCGAGAACGATGACTTGACCTTATGTTGAACCAATTTGGCAAGTAGACACTCACGATGAATTGGACAATAAGTCTCAGGTTGTAGTTGCCCTTTCAGTTTATGATGAGCGACCCAAATTCTGCAGAAATTCCTGAGAGCCGTTGTGAGCCAATGCAGAATGAGACTGGACCTATCTGCAGGTAAGCAAGTCTATCAGGCATGACCCCAGTTTTGATGGCACTGCAAATCATGTAACCATAGTACTGGTCAGTACTCAGGTCGTCAATGACAGTATGTGCAAGCTCAACGAATGGAGGGCCAACTGTGATTTTTTCAAAGCTCGGATTTATTTCTAACTCAGTGGCAGAGTCCAGCATCTTGACAAGAGGACCAGACCATCTGTTGTTTGAAAGAGTCTTGCCATCCAGCTCCTGGATCAGATGTCTGAGTGGCAACTCGTTGGTGTGGAGGTCACAAATAATCCAGACCAGCTTCCTCCCAATCTTCCGCTCTATCCACTGTATGACCCCCCCTTGCCACCCTGTGTTCGTGTTGGTGCTGTTCCCTCCAATGGCCTGCAGGGTCTGGTCTACGTTCCTCTCTCTGAGCCAGTTCACAATGTTATCTGCCACTATCTCAGCTGGTTTCCTGATGTCATCTTTCTGTGGAGTGAAATGCCACAAATACTTCCCTCCTGGTTCACTGCAGCAGGAGTAGTGTTCCTCCTTCACCATGGCAGGGAACAACTTGTCAGAATCTCCAACTTTCATGAACACTTTAGTGTCATCCCTTCTCCCATCAAAGAACAAACAATTGATTCCATTTTCTTATCCCCTTATCAAACTCCTTCTCTAGGTTACTGACAAGTTTTCTCCTGAGCCTTCCTTACTTTTGTTATGATCTATCACCAGGTGAATACTATCAGGTGTTATCAAACCACCGTCAATCCAGGCAGCTGTTGCTATCTCTGCAGTTTCCTCTGAGACCAGTGTGGTGTCGCATGCTGGCCAGAGCTATGCTCGATATCTTTCCTATTTCGAATCTTTATGCCCGAAGGTTTGGGATCATTTTCTGGGTTAGGGGACAAAGTCACCATTCTCTGGTCACACTCTCGGATCAGCCATGGGAAGTCATTAAACTCTGAATCAGCTTGACTCCAATCATCGGCCTTTTTACGTCACCCTGGCCTTCTCAAGTCTCTTCTCTTTTCCTCGGCAACTCTTCTCCTCTTCTGTCTCTGTGTGGCAGCCTCCTGTCTCTTGGACTCCGGAATATCTTGGCTAGAAATCATGAGAGCCCCTATACTGCCAGTCTTCTCTCTCTGTGCTTTGACAAATGCCAGTTCGATCACAGGAATCTTCAGTTCACGCTTGCAAATACAGGAGATGTGGGCCTCGGATTTACAGTCACGATCGCATCCAAACTCAGGACAGAGAACAATTGGGCACTTGCAAATAATTATGTCAAATAACTGGTCCAGTTGTTTGGCAAAGCTGTCCTTAACTGCAGCCTCTAACCGGCTAGCAGTCTCTACCAATCTCTTCTGACTTGTTATGACTGGAGGCTTGAACTGAGCAATAACAGAGTGTACTGTGCCAAGACAGCTTTGGTCATATCACTGGCAAATGTCTTTTAATGTGTGTCTCTTGGTTCTTTTCATACTGATTTGCCTGATTTAAAAACACCGCCGTATCTCAAAGCATCTCTCAATGTAGGCAACTCCCACTTCAGGAGCTCTCAGGAGCCTCTCCCAGACCCAAGATAGTGACTGAGATGGCTGGATTTTTGGTTCCTCGTCCTGACACAAGCAGCCATCGCAAATATTATCAACTTATAAATGCATCAGAATCTGAAACAGAAAAAAATATTGTTAGTTGGGTTGTTAAAGAATGAAGTCAGAAAGCAATGTTCACTATTTAATTGTAATGCACTAATGCAGCTGTACGTTAGATTTTCGATAAATTTCACGCTAAAATTTACCTAGCAAAAGGTTGCAAAATATTGAAACTGAAATTATTTTCTGTTTAATACACTAAAATCTACCAAAAAAGTGATGGGCCATTAGTTTTAGCTGATCTTCCCTCCTATGACACACCCAAATATATTATAGGGCGTCCTTCCCACACAAGAGAAGCCCCTCAACAGTTACACCTGATGGCTGGTTCACATTCCTCCTCAAGTAATGATGTATTTATATATGAGTTTGTTCATAATGACCGTTTTAATATTAAAGATGTTTAGTTAAATTATATAAAGATACATACATTAATTATTTCAAACATGAACACGTAGGAAGTTTATCAGAAATATTATACAAGAATTAACTGATAAACTCTGGTAGCAAATTGACGCTTTCGGAGGACGCATTTGATATATGCTTACTGTTATCATAATAAGGCATACTAAGACTAATTACTTATCAGTAATATTACATTATGCAAAAACTTTAATTTTAAAAGATCAGAATCACATTGAAATATAACTGAAGCGTAATTAGTATATCTTATTGTGGGTAAAAATAAGTATCAAATAAATATCAAATGCGTCCTCCGAAAGCGTCAATTTGCCACCAGAGTTTATCAGTTAATTCTTGTATAATATTTCTGATAAACTTCCTACGTGTTCATGTTTGAAATAATTAATGTATGTATCTTTATATAATTTATCTAAACATCTTTAATATTAAAACGGTCATCATGAACGAACTCATTTATAAATACATGTGAGCCATATTGTTTGGTGGTGAGAGTGAGAGAAAATGTATTGTTAGGGGTAACTAGTACAGTTGTAGGTACAGCATCCTTATGGCACCAATAATAACATAACATTAATAATGTTTCTTAGGCACTTTATAAACATATTTAATGACGTGGTGGACGACTTGATGACGTGGTGAACAACTTGATGACGTGGTGGACGACTTGATGACGTGGTGGACGACTTGATGACGTGGTGGACGACTTGATGACGTGGTGGACGACTTCATGACGTGGTGGACGACTTGATGATGTGGTGGACGACTTGATGACGTGGTGGACGACTTGATGACGTGGTGGACGACTTGACGTGGTAGACGAGACGACTTAATAACGTGGTGGACGGCTTAATAACGTGGTGGACGACTTGATGACGTGGTGGACGACTTGATGGCGTGGTGGACGACTTGATGGCGTGGACGACTTGATGACGCGGTGGACGACTCGATGACGTGGTGGACGACTTGATGACGTGGTGGACGACTTGATGACGCGGTGGACGACTTGATGACGTGGGCGACTTGATGACGTGAACGACTTGATGACGTGGTGGACGACTTGACGTGGTGGACGACTTGATGTGGTGGACGACTTGATGACGGTGGACGACTTGATGACGTGAACGACTTGATGGTGTGGTGGACGACTTGATGACGTGGTGGACGACTTGACGTGGTAGACGACTTACTAACGTGGTGGATGACTTAATAACGTGGTGGACGACAATGACGAGGTGGACAACTTGATGACGTGGTGGACGACTTGATGACGTGGTGGACGACTTGATGACGCGTGTTGTGGACGACTTGGTGACGTGATGGTGGACTGGTGGACGACTTGATGACTTGGTGGATGACTTGATGACGTGGTGGACGACTTAATGACTTGGTGGACGACTTGATGACGTGGTGGACCACTTGATGACGTGGTGGACGATTTAATGACTTGGTGGATGACTTGATGACGTGGTGGACGACTTGATGAAGTGATGGACGGCTTAATGACTTGGTGTACGACTCTATGACGTGGTGGACGACTTAATGAGGTGATGGACGACTTAATGGCGTGCTAAACGACTTAATGACGTGATGGACGACTTAATAAACGTGGTGGACGACTTAATGACGTGGTGGACGACTTCATGACTTGGTGGATGACTTGATGGCTTGGTGGATGACTTGATGACTTGGTGGATGACTTGATGACGTGATGGACGACTTAATGAGATGGTAGACGACTTAATGGCGTGCTAAACGACTTAATGATGTGGTGGACGACTTAATAACGTGGTGGACGACTTAATGACGTGTGGACGACCTAATGACGTGGTGGACGACTTGGTGACGTG
>NW_024743552.1:0-13837 GCF_018991925.1 Homarus americanus
CAAGCAACACCATTGCATAACCTTTCAAACCTCCGACTGTGTACCCTCATTTAACTTCCTAAAGTGACGCTCTCCGACAAGCACCTGCCTAGGCGCTCTCTTTCCCCTTCATATCTACATCCATCTTTCCTTTTCCGTATATTTAGTTAGCCGCTTAAATTTTTAAATATTATCAGACTATGGTAGGATGTGAGGTGTATACTTTGCATCTCAGTAGCTATTTTCGCAGGATGTGCACTCGCTTTGTCATCCACTGTAAACATCCACTGTCTGGCATAGAAGCTTGATCTTGGCGGGAGGTATAGTGAGCTTTGTCAGATCAAACTAGCGCCAGTAGAAAAACATACACCTATGAGATTGTTGTTTGTGAATGTGAGACTATGTTATCGCCCCAGGGATTATCTCTGCTACCACACGTGATGTTGATGTCTATATGTGACATCAGTCTCTGTGGTGAAGCTTTGGTCTTGGCGGGAGGTGTAATGATTGTTTGTCAGACCAAAGCTTACAGCCTGGAATTATGTCACATGTAACAGCAAGCACTACAGACCTCGTGGCACCATCACATCCCGGATTGACACACCTCAGGTCGACACTAGGGACTTGACTTCGTCCGCTAATGACGTGAGTTAGCCGGGTGACCTACAAACCGCACCTAACCAAGACACCTGGGCAGGACGGCACCTGCACACAGCCGCCCAGACCTGACACTAGGGAACCAGAATTCTCACCACCACTCGATCAGCTCTACCCGGCGTCATGACCTTAGTAATTCAAGGACCCGCTAATTAGCCAGCACTCCTGTTGACCCAACAACCCGGTCAAGACACACGCAGTTCAGTAGGAGAGGTCACCCCCCGGCTCGACCAATATATAGGGGCTGGAGCTCCTCTCACGGGGAGAGAGCGTCTGTAACCAGGAAGGGCCAGCTACCAGGTCCCCGAGTCCCGCTCGAGAGAAGACCGCCATTAAGTGTGAAGAAGTCTCAGCCCGGGTCCATCGACAAAGTGCTGTCAACTCCACGTGTAACAGTAAGTGCTGGCTGTGTAGACTGTAAAAGTGCAGTGATCCCGAACCTCCCCAACGATCGACTTAGTGAAGTGCCCATTCTAATTGTGAGGTTAGGTTATACGAGAATACCATAGTCTATCATAAATTGTGTACGAACTCCCCCCATTAATCCCCCCTATTGAACTAGTAAAATAAAGCTCTAACACGCATTGGTGTTTTATATACTACACTTGTACTGTGCCTGTGTTAATATACAGTGTTGACATCACACCCTCGAGACATGCTACCATTTCCTCTCGCTATAATATTCTACTACTATAACCTCCTAACTTACCTCTTCATGTGAGATTTTGTCTCATTACAATATGCTGTCGAAAGCTCAATGATTATTATTGTTATTATTTTTATTATTATTATTATTATTATTATTATTATTATTATTATTATTATTATTATTATTATTATTATTATTATTATTATTATTATTATTAATATTATTATTATTATTATTATTGTTATTATTATTATTAGTAGTAGTATTATTATTATTATTATTACCTACTTGTGAGAAGTAGTAGTTCATGATAACTTCAATGGTCAATACCTCGGATATGAATACGTGGTCACCCCGTCTCACCAGAGTGTCGGTATCGATGACGAAATGTGATGGGGTAGTGTATTTTACAAGCCCTCTTTTCTCTGACTCAGCGACTTCAGAGAAAATTCCTGATTCTACTGACTAGTGGAAATATAATAGTCATTGGAAGCAAGGGGAAAGAGAATTAAAATTTGGGGTTTCCAAATCATGAGGTTTTACAACACAGGATTTGCTCGAGCACTAAATATTTCAATCGGTCTTCTGTTGTAATAGATAGACGGTAAACAATATACATGGTGATCCATGCCGGCGGTATACAGTATACATGGTGATCCATGCCGACGGTATACAGTGTACATGGTGATCCATGCCGACGGTATACAGTAGGGAGTGACAGTTTGGCAAAAGTTTTCAAAATCTAATTGCTTGGGTTGGATTATTTGTCTATCGGCCACGCTAATTCCGAATATGTTTGAGTTTTTTACATCATTGCATTAGAAGGTTTGTGGATACTTTTGGGTTTGGCATGAAAAACGCGAAAAAACTGTAAATAATAAAGGGACTGGCAATGTGGCACAACCTGTTAAAATCAAGTTATTGAATTGGATTATTCGACTACTGTGTACACTGGTTCATAATATGCTATTGTTTTACAACTTAATGCGCTACAAATTATGCCGATATTTTTGCTGCAAGTCACCACATACGTATATTTCGAAAACCAGGGCCCAATATTACCAACGGCGTGGATAGATTCCGTGGAATGAATTCAGGACATTCCCGCTCATGGAACATTACCAAACTCCGTATATGTGCCAATGGCAGGCCAATGGCAATATTTACAGAGTTTGTTGAGGCTCCCTGGACGGAAATGCCCTGAATTTATTCCACGGAATCTATTCACGCCGTTGGAAATATTCGTCCCAGGACTGATCA
This sequence comes from Homarus americanus, assembly GCF_018991925.1. Classification (NCBI taxonomy): domain Eukaryota; kingdom Metazoa; phylum Arthropoda; class Malacostraca; order Decapoda; family Nephropidae; genus Homarus; species Homarus americanus. The sequence goes on from NW_024743552.1 coordinate 2,546, forward strand.
ACGAATTCAGCCCAAGTAGCTTGACTTGGACAGTTAAGGACAAAATCTCAGTCCGTACTTTTGAATAAAATATTGTTCAATAGGTGGTGATATTGAAGTGCTGAAAGTTGTTTTTTCTGTGTTGTTTTGCAGTTAGTTCAAAGGGCCGCCACCAAGATGGGTCGTCCTAAGATTAGCAACACTCAGCTGCGCCAGGGTAACGATAAGGTGTTCGGGGTTCGGATGCCTCTGCCATCTAACAAGTTGCCTCTGAACAAGAAGTTGGAAGTGCCCTGGCTTATGAAGCAGAAAACGAGAGGTTAAGGAGAAGAACAAATGCTTTTGATTATATGGATGCCACCAACAAGGTGACTGAGAAGGTACTGGATGTGTATAGGAAGGCCACTGTCCCCACTATCTCTGAAATCAGGGTGAAAATGAGAGTCCACGACCTGTGGAGGATGCGGAGGGAGACGATGATGATGAAGGGAAATGGACAGAAACAGAAAAGGAAGAAAACGAAGAACGGGAAGCTGAAGATGAGGTTTGAGGATATAGCTGAGAAGTTGTTTGATGTGGCAGACGACAGCAAAGTGCACGAACGAGAGAAAAGCTTCCTGGCAGCCCAGAGGAAACCGGGAAGGGAGGGCTGCATTGATGGCGTTGACAAAATTGTGACTGCCAAGCTGAAAGAAGAGAGGGAGAAGGAAGCGAAGAGGGCAAAGAAAAGGGCTGAGGAAGAGAGGAAAACTGAGAAGATGAGGTCAAAGAGTAAGGAGGAGATGGAGAGGATGTCGTGTAAAGTGTTGGCAGTGGATGACAGTGCTCAGGAAGAAGATAGTGATTATAAGGATGTCAATGACAATGAGTTCAAGGCTATGGTCGACAGGAAAGCAAGATCAGAGAAAAGGAAAAGGGAGAAAGAAGCCGAGGACAGGATCGGAGAAACTGCTGACAGGTTCAAGGTATCCAATGGTGCAGTGGCTCACATCGCAAACACCATCAGAGCTGCAGACTACATCAAAACTGAAGGGGACAAGTCTAAAGTGACTAACTGGAAGAAAGTGGGGAGACGTATGTGGTGACTTGCAGCAAAAATATCGGCATAATTTGTAGCGCATTGAGTTGTAAAACAATAGCATATTATGAACCAGTGTACACAGTAGTCGAATAATCCAATTCAATAACTTGATTTTAACAGGTTGTGCCACATTGCCAGTCCCTTTATTATTTACAGTTTTTTCGCGTTTTCATGCCAAACCCAAAAGTATCCACAAACCTTCTAATGCAATGATGTAAAAAACTCAAACATATTCGGAATTAGCGTGGCCGATAGACAAATAATCCAACCCAAGCAATTAGATTTTGAAAACTTTTGCCAAACTGTCACTCCCTTGTATACAGTATACCCCAACTCGATGGAAGTCGTAGTCTTGGCTTCATATTTCACGTCCCCCCACTCCCCCATCATTCAGTGGTGCAATGTGGTAGCTCGAAGCTTCGTTGTATTGCACGAATAACAGTTCATGATGTAATACTTGAGAGGATATATGCACGATGCAGGTTTTTTAGTGACATCACGACACATTATTTACCATCACTATACTTAACAATTTAATTCAATTTCAATATTTATTCCTTGATAGAGGAAGCGGGATCCTAGTGCTGTCACTGGGTACAATAACACCAGCGGCATCTGGCAAGTGTCACAAGTATATATAAATAATATAAAGGTTCTTACTAAAGCCTAAGGAAGGAAAAGATATTCCTATAACACATCATCAATATTATTTACATAATATTTGGCCAGTATAGGGAGGATCATCGTGTCTCCATCAGGGGGTCGTGGAGTGGTGACGGTCCAGCAAGCGTCATGGGAGCGTTGTGTGTGGGGACATCTTAGAATATAGTTGATACGGGTGCGGCTGTCGGGTCTTCTGCATAATGCACAAGAGCGTTGCTCAGGGGATGCGGGGATACCAATCTCCCAAGCAAATTCATACCCAATGACGATGCGGGCAGCAATCACGTCCCTTTTCCGCTACCCTTTCCCATGGACGTACGAGAGGTCAGGAAGTTTACTGAGGACATCGTACCAGGTGGGCGGGGAGTCCAGTGGTATGGCTGTTTCCCGAGCTCTCTCTGTTTGCGGCTAATTTGGGTCCTAAGCTGTAAAAGTATTCGAGGAGCAACGTAGTCAGGTGTGGTCTTGTTACAGCCAGTCTTGGCAAGGCCATCTCCTGCCTCATTCCCCAAGATACCGACATGACTGGGTATCCATAGAAATGTCACAGGACGGCCTGCATCCTGAAGTGTTGATGTTAACCCTCGTATTCGGAGGATGAGGTTCTTATTTTCCCCTTATCCAAATGCAATCCCGTCGAGAGCAGACCTGGAATCGTAGCAGATAAGCAAGGGGCAGTAGCCATCGGCTTATTCCTCAGCGAGAAGGGCAGCGAAGAGGGCTATCAGTTCAGCCTGAGTGGAGGATGCCCCGTCAGGAACTCTGAGAGAAAGTTTGATAGGCTCAGGGGCATCAGGACGGGAGATGTAGACACCAGCCCCAGCCCTACCTGTAGCGGGGTCAACAGAGCCATCAGTGTAGAGGACGACCCTACCTGGGGACCAGTGGGCGATCCTGGAGAGGTGGTTTTTGCAGAGAATAACAGGGTTCACGTGGGATTTAGGGAGCGGTCCACCGACGGTAATCACTTCAGGTTGAAATTTCCAGCCAGGGAGAAGGAGACGAACCAACAGCAGGGGTGACAACAATATCAGGCAAGAGGTCGTGTTCCTGAGGGACTCGGATGAATGACTCTCACCACTGTCTTCTAGATGGAGGTCGGCCTCGGACAGCAGGAGTCAAGTTGACCTGGACTTAGTTGCCCCGAGGATCCCGGAGAATGGAAACGGTAGTTTTTAGGTAAAACTCCTGGACACGATCCTGTAAGGGGGAAAGACCAAGTTCGGTATATAGAGAAGTAAAGCGTGTCCACTGAGGGACTCCAAGGATGATACGAGCAGCTTTCCTCTGGATGACTTCGAGACGGTTGACAGCAGTCCGACTAATGTTGACGAGGGCAAGGGCGGCGTAGTCGACACAGGAACGGACAAAGGACTTGTACATGGTGAGAAGTACAGGGATGGTGGCACCAAGGGAACCCCTGCACATGGTAGAGAGGGGAGCAAGACGCCGAAAGCATATGTCTCGAAGATAGCGGACTTCGGGGATCTGACAAAGTGTGCGAGTTACATACACACCCAGGTATTCTGTCTCATTAACCCAATCCAAGGGCGTTCCTGATAAGAGAAGGGGGGGGGGGGTACAACACGACCGTGCCACATGGCTTTTGTTTTCGCAGTTGAAAGAAGGAAACCAAGTGAATCACACTCTCTGGAGACCAGATCAAGGGCTTCCTGCATGCTGAGGTAGTCAGGGGCTTGAAGGAGGATATCGTCGGCATATCCTGAGTGGACAACTTCTGTCGGACACGGGAGAGGTGCAATGGAGTGCATGAGAGTGTTAACCAAGGTGGGATTCAGGACTCCACCTTGAGGGGTGCCGAGGTTCATTTCTTGAACAGGAGATATAGAGCCTTCAACGCGAATCCGGGCCTAACATCCAGTGAGGTAAGAGGCGATCCATCGAAGAAGTGTCCCTTTAACCCCTAACCGCGCAAGTTCAGCTAAAATGAAGGCAGGCTGAGCCTTATAAAGGAAGACAGAGACGCGGGCAGTCTGACTGCAATAAAAGGAAGCATGGAGTGTGCTGTGCTGCGATGTTGTATGAAACCATTGAGGGAGTTGTTGAAGCCGCCTATGGTGTGAAGAAGGCGACGATGGAGTATCCTCTCCATCATCTTGCAAACACAGGAGGTAAGACTAATGGGTCGATATTTCCCAGGATCTCCCGGCTTAGGGATGGGGATAATAGTGGCATATTTCCAGTTAGACGGGAGAGCCCCATGTTCATAAGGCATATTGTAGAGAGCGAGCAAGGGGCTATTAGGAATATTAGTACAGGCGTTGAGGACGGAGTAGGTTATCTGATCATCCCCAGGAGAGGTGTCTTTTCTAGAGCGACGAGCACTGTCAAGCTCGAACTGTGTGATGGGATGATCAGTGGGGGCAGGGGAGGTAAGAGCAGCACGAACAACAGGCTCAGACGCATCGATGCGAACCTGCACTGCCTCCTGCATCGGATCTGGAAGTGCCTCAGGGGAGGAAGCTCGTGCCCAGTCCTCCATTAAAGAGCAGGCAAGGGAGGCGGGGTCAGGGTGGGGAGGAGGCCTCCGTCGAGTACCCCGTATAGCATCAATCCGATTCCATACATAAGAGGGTGACGACTGGAACGATAGAGATCCCGTGAAAAATAGCCAGTCCGCCTCACGAATCCGATGACGCTCCTGAGTTGCAAAGGAGCACCAGTTTTTGAAGTTTTCCCAGTCCTCTGGAGAGCGAGACCTCCGTATGGCAGAGTGGAAATCACGGTTTACCTGCCGGAGATGTCTCATGGCAGGGATACGATACCAGTAGTTGGTGGCACTTCTGGGGTGACGTGTGGGAGGCGTGGAGGGGCAGCGCGATTGACAGAGTCATACACGGCATCAACAAAATCAACGCTGTAAGAGTCAAGGGACTGAGGGACAACATAGGAATCCGCCCAGGTAGAAAGGTATTGGGTAATGGAAGGAACAGCATCTTATGTGAGACGAAGACGAGGGGAACGATAAGGAGCTGATGTCGGGGCAGAGTAGAGCCTGAGATGGGTAGTAACGGCAAGATGGTCACTATACAGAGCAGGCTCGGTGAGGACGGTAGGATGAAAGGAGGTATGACCGTTCAATAGTAAGCCAACATCAAGGAAACTATGGGGGAGACGAGTAGGATCGCCAGGACAATGAAAGCGAAGATCATCAACCCCATTAAGAAACTGTGAGAGATGTAATCCGTTAAGGGTACTTGGAGTGGGATGACAGGCATTAAAGTCACCAAGAACAATAGTGGGAACCCCATCATGGAGGTCGTGAAGAACCTGGGGGTCCAGAGAATCACTCTTGAAATGAACATTGCCTACACGAAGGGTCCGGTCACCAAGAGTAAGGGAGACAGAAAGTAATTCAGACGGGGGTCCATGTGAGTCAGGTGAAGGGAGACGAACAGATGGAATGGTGTTACGTACAAGGGTGAGGAGGCCACGAGCCTGCCCACGGTACCGAGGCAGGGTGTAAACAGTATAGCCAGAGAGGCGGAGTGGAGTAACATCGTCTGTGATGGTTTCCTGAAGTAGAGCAACATCTACTTGATGGGAGAGTACAAACTGGGCGAGGTCTGTCCGGCGAGGTCTAAGTCCCTGGATGTTCCATTGTAAGAAGAGGAGGGAACGGCCTCCGGTGTGAGATGAGTCGGTGGGGATAGACAGGGCTTCGGAGGAGGTACCAAATTCTGTTGAGGATAATGGAGAGGGAGGAGTGGGAGAGCGAGGGATGGATCCTCCATCTCGGGAGAAGGAAGGAGGCGGGTCACCAGGGCTTACAAAGTGAGCCCCTGTTGGGTCAGGGTTTTCAGAATGAGTTGTTGTTGCCTCTGCAATGTCGCAATTATCTCCACAAACGAGTTGAGATGGGCAGAGAGAAGGTTGATTTGCTTGGAGTGGCGATCCAGACGGGGAGTGATTGTTTCCATAGAACCAACTTGGTATACCTGTGCAGGAGCTGGAGGTGGCGGCGAGGATTGGCGAGGGCCCGACTGGGCAGGTGGGTGTAGTAGCGACGGAGAGGGACGGTGAGGGGTTCAGGTGAGCAAGAGGTGGTGGTGCTGGTGAGAGACAGCTGGGGTCCGGGTGGGCAGGAGATGGTGGTGACTGTGTGGCAGGGTCGGCAACGACCTTGTTCCAAGAACGGTAGGGAGAGGGAGGGAGGGGAGAAGGGATGGGTGGTAGGGGTGACAGTGGGGATGGTAGAGGAGAGGAGATCAATGGGAAATCCTTGGTGGATGGAAGAGGCGGTGGTGGATAGGAGTGAGGTTTGGTTGACAGGGGCTTCGTCAGAGACGAGGGCTATACTTAACATTACTATACAAGAGGGACCGTTCGGTTTGCAGCCCTGACTACGACTTCCCTCAAGCCAGGAGTAGGGGTAGAGGGTGCATCGAGACTATGGCGCGTGAGTGTACCTGTCATTCTAATCATACAATAACTAACCTCTTCGAAATACAAATCCAGCATCACCTGTTGTTGGGACGGTCAGTCAAAAAAAACTGTAAATTCACTTAATTCCACAGTGATGATTATTTTTAGTGGCCTTTAAAAGTAGCACCCGACTGTGTACCGTCGTGTCTGGGTGGGTGTATCACCGCCTATAGTGGGGTATGGTCGACACTCACTCAGTATAAGTTTATGTGAAGTCTCTCATAAACATTCCCTACAGCACTACATTATAGACATTTTATTTATGTCAACTTACAGACCAACTGGACTACACGCTAAACCACATCCTCACCTCTGGAGTTTATCCTTATGTTATATCCTAAGTTTCCATCACCATAGTCTAGTATCTTTGACCTATGCTATCACACGTTTCTTATTAATACTTATTCCACAGATAATTAACACGGCCGACACCCTTGTCTTCTGTGCCTACGACTAATGTATCCAATACTGTTTTGCTGTTCACATCACTGTAATAACTTGTCATGTACTTGCACCTGAGACTACAGTAGCCTATAAATAATTTGAACAACTACCAGGCTCTGTAGACAAGTAGGAGTTGAGCTAAATATTGATACTAAAGCCTTAATGCCTATTGAAGAGTTGAGGGGTATTAATATTTTAGTTGTCCTTCCTCACTCCGTCACACTGGTTTACTAACTCACCGTGTTACACCAGGCTTAGACACAAACTCATACTCCAGGGCCTCTCTTTATAACACTTTATTTCATGCGACTCCACAAACACATACTTTTAGTTTATGCATGACTAGAGCTGCAGTTATATGAACCGTCCAGTCGGTTACTTAATTCAACAATAATAATAAGTAGGAACTGTACCAGGTAACAGATAAATAAATGTCGCATTGTTTCTCCCGGTCATCATCATGCCCCACCACCAGTTCTCTTTCATTACTGGACTTTATAACTTACAAGATATATGTTAAGAAGGTTTTACTTTGCTGTTCACTGTGTTTTTATTCGTTATACCTGAGTCAGTGACGAGGTAGGCGCCACTGATGCTGCCGCTCAGGATTGCTTTAAGGAAAACAGATCTTTTAGCACCATCCAATACCAGACGTGTTCCACAAGTTATGGAAATTCAATAAAAATTTAAGCTGAGGATTTAACTGACTGTTTGAGGTAGAAAGTGGTTTATAAATGGTTGAATTAAGGTGATCTTGTACCTCTCCCCGCCTCCTGCCTCAACTCCCCAATAGTTCTTCGTTCACTCTGCATCACCCTGAAGGCCAGAGGCGGACCACCATTTTAGCCTATGGTCGGCGTAGGCAACATTCCTACAAAACTTAAGAAAAAAAAGTGAAGGCCAGATTTAAATAAATTTTGAGGCCACAAATCCCGTTGGTCTGGTTCACATGGTAAAGATAACTTACACATAGCAGGATAAATATTCCAATATATCATAGTGTGTATTAAGTTTTCTGTTCTCACATTCCTGGTGTATGTGACGAGTAAAAAACTCCAAACAACACAAATGTTTCTTTGTCTGACAGAAGAGCACCAGTGAGATGTGGAGGATCTTCTCACTTGGACCTTTATTATTGCTTTCACTTTCACCCTTAACAATCAATTGTTCTCTTGTTTGCTCGCTGACATTTTCTGGACGAATAGGCTCATCTATTACCTGTACATCCACATCTCTAACTCTTATTGATACAGCTCTCTATCTCTCTCTCTCTCTCTCTCTCAGTGTAATGATCACGGTCGTACACGTCAGTTAACGTAAAATCAGACAATTCATATTACGCTCAATAGCCCACAAAACATGTAGCTATGCTTTCTTTATTTGAGTCCCCCGTCTGAGGAGTCCGTTTTCTCATCACTTCAGGACGCCTGAGTCCTCCGTTTTCTCTCAATCTTAGAGCGCACCCGAGACTTCGTTATTCTGTAGTATAATGACACCGAATTTGAAATTGCAACTGTGGTGGTATATGTTGAGGCAACTTAGATATGTCTGATTAAAGTTGGAACATTCAAGATCCATTGTGAGCAATGTTGAAAGCTTCAACTGTCTTTAATGTTTGTAAAACTTGTCAAGTAAGTGAGTATCGAGTCTGTCAGTATGAGTGGCATAGCCTTGTATCGTCCTTGGGGACAGCCATGAGTGTCCAAGTGCTACTGAAGTTAGATTATTATGATGCCAAACATCAAAGAATCTGATGTTTGTAGTTTAGTTTGTGTCAGTTGTCTATTTTAGAAAATCATTAATCTCCTGAAAAGATTCTGTCAAACTCAAAATTCCTTGGCTGTGGTTTGTGGTTTTCCGGTAAGTAGAGTTCTTAGTGCGCGTTTAGCGTCCATTTCACTTTTTTCTGACAAACTCACCTGACCCGTGACACTGATATTCATAGTTGAGTGTACAGCGACCGAGTTGAATAGAATTTCTGTTGTTGGTGAGATTAGCCTATCTGGTATGTATGCGTAGGCCGGAACTGCCCCAGGCTCACATATAAACGAATGCACAGGGAAGACTCACACGCTCGTGACTCTTCCTCAACCATCTCCAGGTATGTGGACGATTGCTTCCCGCTGCCATGTAAAGTCGGTTTAACTTAGTCGTTATTGTGAATATCAGTGTTCATGTTTTAACATAGTGAAACAATCATGTGCCAAGTAATTCGAGTAAAGTACGTGTCGTCTGTATTGCTGCCAGACGTATAGTTATGTGTATTTGCGTTAGACATTTAAAATCTCGTGACTCTTCCTCAACGCATCTCCTGGCACTGTCTGTGTTGGCACCACTACCGAGGTGCAGTAGCCGCCTATGGGCAAGATGGTCCTTGGAGGATGTCTTTAATATGGCGAGATTGGAATCCGAGGACAGGAGAACCCAGGAAACGCGGTGCGAAGACACTGCACCGAGTCTACCCCCGGACTTAGTCTTGTCCGGTCTATTGATCTTGGTTATATGTATTGAGCAGTATTGGTATCTATGATTGGGGATAATTAGCAGAAACATAGTTATCCCAGGTTGAGTATTGAACCCATGAATGTTGGTGTTATTAGTGGTACCATTGATACAGGAGTTGAGTTCACCAACCAGGTGTACAGTACTACCACTGAGTGCTAGTTAAAGTGCCATGTTTTCAGTCCGAACTAACAGGATGTGTTTAATAATAGCTTAATTTTGGATCTTGTCGAGTGTGTTATATAATCATCTGTATTGACAATGAAATACTATAAGAGTTGTGCAATGATGTAATAAGTAATGAAAATCTATTTTGCTGTGTGTAAAGTAAGACCGAAGTGGTCCAGTCTTGTCTGTGTGTAATTAATTAACATCTTGTTCACTCCATATGATAATAAATATTGGATAAGTAAACTACACGTCTCACCGCTCTATTTCTTCTACACATTGGTTCTCAGAAAATAACTATTGTAACTCACGTGCCTAGAAGCTCGCTAGCACGTTACCTAACAGTTCACTAAGATATTTTATATTCTAAAACAATATCTGGGTGGTGGCAGGCTACCGTTGTAAGTATAACATTTGTTATAATGAGAATGACATGGTTTCCCAGACTAATCCATGGTTTAGAATATAACTAAAACAAGCTATAATTGAGAGAAAGTATTGACACAGAATTCAGAAAATACAATAATATATATGAAACAAGAAATGAAGTAAGAAAAAGAATATTGAAAATATAAGCAAAGAAATATAAGGTGACTTCAATGGCAGAGATGCTAACATTTGGAAGGGAACCATTGGGAGAAATGAACTAGGGAAGTGTAATCCCAACAGACTACTCCTCCTCAGAAAGTGTGCTGCACACAGCCTCACTATCACCAATACCTTGTGTAGGCAGGCCGATAAATTCAAGGGTTCGTGGCAACACCCACGATCCAAACACTGGCATCTCATTGACTACATCATTGTTAGAGAAAGAGATCGCCGAGATGTCCTCATCATCCATGCCATGCGTGGCTCAGACCACTGCGATACTGACCATCGACTCGTCAGGGCCAGACTATCACTTCACGTTGCCCCCAAAAACAGCGAGGGCAGCAAACCTCCAGAAGAGGTTTTAACACTAAGCCTCTGGAGAATCCCGCGGTAGCACATGCTTTCAGAGAGCAGCTCGAACATGGGCTGATAAATAACCCAACAACAAACAAACCAAATCCCAGTGCTAAATGAGATATTCTTAACAGTGTCATGAAAAAAAAAACCTGTAGAGAGACCCTCGGCCAGATCGAAAGGATATACCAGGACTGGTTTGATGAAAATGACCCGGCAATCAATGTACTTGTCGATGATAAACGTGCTGCCTTAACTGACTGGCAGAACAACCCTCAGTCTCGGACCAAAGCTCTTGAAACACGAGGAGTGAGGCCGTTCCTGAGGAATGAATGTGAGGACGCTTCTATACATGTAAAACAGGAGGACACCCATGTCACCGAAAACACTGGTCTCTGATGCTGACTGTGACGGCCAACACTAAAAATTTCAAGTTCAAATGGTTCTCTGCCCAAAAAGACCCTAATCCCAATCGTCCCTGATGCATTACGGTTCTGAGTACTGTATTACGGTTGGAGCCCGTTAAAATTGGGATCCATTGGAATTAGTACTTACTGGGATTGGGACCTATTATTACTAATCACCATCACTAGTTTTTAGGCTAGGTTGTTACCATGACCGGTACCTATTTGACGAATCAACAGCTGATGGAGAGGATATGACGCCTCCAAAACACGAAGCCGATTAGCTAATATCCTGTAAAGCTGGATAACAAAACCATGGCCAGCGTGGTGAGGTTATTGTTCTGTGTAGCAACAACTTTCCATGAGAAATACGGATGCCTTAAAACAGGTGAGTGTGTTCACTGTGCCCACTTGAATGGAAGAAGTGAGGCTCTTGCGGGAAGAAGGTGGGGGGAGGGGGGGGGGTACTCCGATACTCTCATAGACGGCGTGAGGGAGGGGGAGAGGGAGACTTTCATATAGACAGCGACGGGACCACAAAGACGGTGTAAGGATAAAGAGTGGGCCCGGCCTCTGCGTGAACGAGTGGGGGCATCACGTTGACTCATTGATAAGGGAGGAACACCGATGTCCTTAAAGATGGGGGGAAAGCGTAACGTT
>NW_024743553.1:0-6061 GCF_018991925.1 Homarus americanus
TGTGTGTGTGTAATAATAATAATAATTAACGGTTTATTGAAAGAGCTTGGCAGCCAGAAGGCTGAAAATATACAGTTACATATTTGGGGAATGGGTTACGAATTACAAATAATATACAAGTGACATAAGTGACACAAATAAGACATATAGTAACTTAGATGGGGATCAGCTCAAAATACAGTTCATTTCAACATAGTGACAGTGTAAGGAGCAGTGTTTACTGGGAGTGAATACACTGATTTATTACATGTTATTGATAATTTTTACAATGGTTGGGACTGGGCTGTTCTTATAGCGATCAGTTCGTGCACGTATGGGCTGGATGCGGTTGTGGTGTCGAACAGCAATTCTCGGACAGGGGATCTCAGGTGGTAGTAGGGGCCGGTGTCAGGGATGGTGTAGAAGCTTCTTACCAAATTTGCAGATGAGGCCGTGGTGATGGTCAGTGAGAGTCGAAAGGGTCAGTGTGTTGAGCGCTTCTTGATATGTGGAGTAGGAAGGGGAGAGAATAATCTTGCATGCCCTCTTTTGCACTTTTTCTAGGTGTTTACGTTGTGTGGCATTTAGGGAGGAGAAGACCGGTGGGGAGGCATAGGTGAGCTTGGGGAGTATATGAATGTTATTAGCAAACACTGGGGAGCTCAGGTGCAAGGAACTCCGAGGGACGGAGTCGGCGGAGGAGGTGGAGACGGAAACTGGAGGATTTGACAACTTCACTGACGTGTGGTTTCCAATTTAGTTTGTTGTCTATGGTGACGCCGAGGAGCTTCGTGGAATCTACAACCTGGAGTGTGTTCGGACCTAGGGTAATGGAAGGAGGTGGGACAATGTCGGAGGAGAGGTTGATGTGCATAACCATTGTCTTGGTATGATTGATGGTGACATGGTTGTTGGTGGCCCAGTTTTGGAGACTGTTCAATAAATCCGGAAGGGCGGTATAGTTGGGAGCGGAATTGTTGACGCTGATCCCAATGGTGGAGTCGTCGACATATTTCCAGCGAGCAGGGGCTTCTCTTAGGGCATCATTGATGAGCATAAGGAAGCAGAGTGGTCCCATCTTGGTGCCTTGGGGGACGCCACAGGTGAGTGACTGAAAGGTGGAGACAGCCCCTCGGAAGCGTACAGCTTGGCGTCGGTCACTGAGGAAGTCTGTAAGCCATGGTATGAGACTTCTCCGAAGCCCGAGGTCAATAGCTTTGTTTATGATTATATTGTGGTCGACTAGGTCGAACGCTTTAGTGAAATCAATGAAGGCGACAGCTACAGACGTTTTTCGTTTCTCGAGATGGCGGTAATGTAATCGAGAAAGCTGACAAGACAGTGAGTGGTGGAGGAAGTTTCATGTTGCCAAATTGCTGAGGGTCTACGACTCCTGCAATATCAGCATAAGCCCAGTCAAACACAAAACTTTCACAGATTAGGCTGGGTATTGGGGTGATTGCAATAGGTCGTAGCTGATTTAGGGATTGTGGGCTGGTTGACTTGGGCACTGGTGATACATAAGAGGTCTTCCAGTCAGCTGGGCATCTGGCTTGACTGAGAGAAGCATTGATGATGGAGCAGAGGGGTTTAGCAAGCTCCGGGGAGAACTCCTTGAATAGTTTCATTGGTAAGTCAATGGGGGGGGTAGAGCGTTTTAATTTTAGTTTGTCCAGGCGTTTTGCTACGTCAAATTCCTCTACTAAGTCAGTGGGAAGGGGGGCTGGTAGGTAAGCAGGGAGAGTGGTTGTGTCAAGCCGTGGGAGCGTCTGGCATATAGTAGCGAAATGGTTATTTGTTTGCTCAGCTGCGTCAACATTAGTGAGGTGGCTAAGGAAGGGGAGGGGGTGTGTCATATTGTTTAGTCCACAGAGTTCTTTAAGCTTACCATACCATTGACTGATGCTGGTCTGCTTCAGGTGTTGTAATTTGGTTGGGTAGTGGGACTTCTTTGCAGTGCGTATTTCGCGGATGACTCTGTTGCGAAGTGACCTGTAGCGGATGTGGTCATTGAGATGAAATGCTCTGTCTCTCTGTTGCATAAGTCTTTTGATCCGAGGTGTGATCCAGGGCAAGTCAGCTGGGTGAGATCTGACGGACTTCTCGGGGAAGAAGTGGTGGTGAGCTTCGGTGGTGGTGAGCTTCGGTGGTGGTGTTGGTATAATTTATCCATTTGGTTTCCACGTCATCCACGCTGAGTACTTCAGTCCAGGGATAGTGAACTATCCACTGTCCAAAGAGGCGTACTGCAGAGTCAGTAATCGGCCTGTAGGTCTTGATGTAGGGTCTCTGTACTTGAGTGGGAGTGGCAGCAGGGGACCAGAGCACTGATAAGTGTGTGCTACACCCGACAGGAGGCAGTGGTTGAGGAGGTTGGTACTGGTCCGCTAAGTCAGTTGAGATAAGGTCAAGGGTGTTTTGACCGTGTGTGGGGAAGGTCACAACTTGTGATAGTGATAGCTGGTCCTGGATATCAGTGGTGTCAATTTCATTTAAATCCCCACATAATACTAACTTGGCACATGGGTACCTAACTCTGAGGTGGTCTGAGGTGGTAATGAGATGATTGACAAGAGTGTCTCTGGTGGGTGATCGAGGCGGATGGTATACCACACAGATTATAATGGAAGCAGTGTTGCGTGGGTGTGCCCGCAGCACGACACGTACCCATAATGCTTCCACATCTGCTGGGACTTGAACATCCAGGCGTGACGGGCGTAGGTCATCTTGACAGAAGAGGGCAACGCCCCCTCCGCGTCTTTGTGGACGAAGGTGATGAAAGAGTTGATATCCTTCAATGTGACACGTTTCAGGTACAATTTGCCAAGTCTCACATATGGCAACCACGCGCGCGGCGGTTGACCTGACTGTAGTTGCCAGCTCGTCGAACTTGTTAGCTAGGGAAGTGACGTTGGATAGCAGTAAAGATGGGAGATCATACCATATCCGTGGAACTTCAGTGTGATGGTATGGTCTGTCAGGGGTGGGTTTCTCCGGTTTCCTAGTGGAGGTTACGGTTCTAATGGGCTTATGTGCATGACGGCCTTGTCTACGGCTCCGCGCGTGGAATATTTTCAGTGACTTGAGTAGCGCGATAACACTCCCATCAGGATAACCGTTCCCACGCTTTAGATGATACAGAGTGCGTCGGGAGTAAGTGATTGGTGGCCATCGGTTGAAATCTGTTGAGGGCGGACGGAAGTGTTCGTCACTGGCGGCACTTTGAGGGACACTGACACTGGTAGACATCTGTTAATATTTGTCAGTTGTAAAGACCGTGGACTTTGTCCTCGGTGCTTGGGGTCGCCGACACAGTTTTCACGATATATGTAAACACCGCGGTGGTCCTTGTCACTGGCACTTTAAAGTTGACCGATAAAGTGCCCACTGTCTGACTTTTCCTTGGGGTGCACTATCGAGCACTGTATGGTAATCACTTATTGCACTGATGGCTAGAATGTTTTGCCGAGAAAGTTCCTTAAGTGCACTATAGGAACACTGCTCCGTAATCATTCGTTCACTAATCACTAGAATGTTTTGCTGAATCGATCCTGGTGTAGTAAGGCTGGTAGGGCGTTGGGGTATAGCAGGGGGAGTGGGCAGGGCCAAACAGATTCGGCCTGGCTGCTAAAACCGAGAGCGCCTTCAGGCACGTCTTATCTCACTGAGGGTTGACAATGTGTGAAGTGTGTGTGTGTGTGTGTGTGTGTGTGTGTGTGTGTGTGTGTGTGTGTGTGTGTGTGTGTGTGTGTGTATCAACGCCATTTAACTTCATGACCAGAAAGTTATTTATATACACACGTGTTTGTTTGTGTGTGTGAGACAAACATGTAAAGAGAGTTGGGTACAGCGGGGAGAGGAAGGCTCCTCTGCTCCTCTTCCTCTTCCTGCTCCTCCTCTTCCTCTTCCTCTTCTTGCTCCTCCCCCTTTTCTTTCTTCTCCTCCTCCTCCTCTTTCTCCTCCTCCTCCTCTTTCTCTTCCTTCTCCTTCTCCTTTTTCTTCTTTTCCTCCTTCTCCCTCTTCCTGCTCCTACTTTTCCTCTTTTTTTTTCCTCCTCCTTTTCTTTCTTCTCCTCTTCCTCCTCCCTTCTCGTGTCCTCCTCCTCCTCCTCCTTCCCCTTCTTGTTCCTCTTGTTGTTGTTTGTCTTCTTCTCTAGGCGTATCATATGTTAATACAAATAGCATGGAGAGAGAGAGAGAGAGAGAGAGAGAGAGAGAGAGAGAGAGTCTTCTGACGACACACGTGTGAAGAACAAAGAACAATGTCAATAAATATAAAGAAGAACTACTAGAACGAGGAGAACATAACATAAAGAGGAAGTAAAAAACAAACATATAATAGATATAAGAAAGAGGAATAATTAAAGAACCAAAACTACAGGTAAATAAATAAAAATGGAAAAACAAAAGACGCGCGTCATAAACAAAACAACTAACATGAATGACAAGACCAAAAAACATACATACATACATACATAAATACATACATACATACATATATACATACATGTGGCGTGAAAGATCAAAGCACAATACAACGGAAGAAAAAAGAGGAAACAGGAGAAGTCGAAGAAAGAATAAAAGACGAATGTAACAAAACACCAACAACAATACACTGAAAAAGAAGAAGAAGTAAGGAACAAAGTTAAAACGTAATAAATATAGAGAAATGGGAGAAGGCAACAGAGAAATAAAACACAGACGGTAAAAAGTAAAGAGAATAAAGAGGAACTAGAAAAAATAACAGTATAAATGGGGACAAATTTATTCGAACAAGAGGAGAGAGAGAGAGAGAGAGAGAGAGCAATAATAATGATATAAGGATAACGAATACAGAGCAAGTGTGTGTGTGTGTGTTTGTGTGTGTGTGTGTGTGTGTGTGTTTGTGTGTGTGTGTGTGTGTGTGTTTGTGTGTGTGTGTGTGTGTAATAATAATAATAATAATAATAATAATAATAATAATAATAATAATAATTAACGGTTTATTGAAAAAGTGTTGCAGCCCGAAGGCTGGAAACATACATTAGACAAAAGTGACCAATTACATACAAAGACATGGGGTAGATGGGTCGTTTAATAAAAGCTTTCATTATTAAAAGGAGAAGAAACATGAATTGAACATACAAATTATTATAGTTTACAGTTAATGGCCCGGGTTGGTCTCTTGCCATATTGTGTGAGGTCACATAGGCCACGGGGTGTAGTGACTCGTGTGTGTGTGTGTGTGTGTGTGTGTGTGTGTGTGTGTGCGTGTGTGTGTTATTTATTTCCAATTATACTGCCCCAAGCGTAGACGAACTTGAAAATAAACAATAGTGAAAACCGTTACAAAACTTATTAAGTATATTTAACATTAAATATAATTAGCCATCAAAATAATAATAGTAATAATAATAATAATAATAATAATAATAATAATAATAATAATAATAATAAAAGTGACAGTAAAATAAATGCATATACAGATTTTTTCCCACTAGGCAATTAACCCGACAGACATACCACTCTTAATTTAACCTCTGGCAAACCCTCTCCTATACATAAAAGGCTACGAACACGTATAAACAA
This sequence comes from Homarus americanus, assembly GCF_018991925.1. Taxonomy (NCBI): domain Eukaryota; kingdom Metazoa; phylum Arthropoda; class Malacostraca; order Decapoda; family Nephropidae; genus Homarus; species Homarus americanus. The sequence goes on from NW_024743553.1 coordinate 5,547, forward strand.
AAGGAGAGAATTAAATAAATAAATGAATAACAGAGAAAACTAGACAAGGTGTGTCGGTGTTATTCCTATGTACTGTGAATGTGTGTTAAAAAAATAAAAAGAGAGAATAGTATAGGCGAGTTTACTACCAGGGAGTGGCAGTAACACTGTGGCCTGGCCGAGTATTGACCAGAATAAAGTATTTGTACCGGCGTAGTATTATTGCCTTGTGGTGGGTAGTAGTAGTAGAGAGTTGTGGTGTGTTGTGGTGTCGTGTGTTGTATGTTTGTGTTGTGTTGTGAAGAGGTTGTGTCATGTCGTGTCGTGTCTTGGCAACGTTCGTATCACCAAGGTAAAAAAATTAAAATCGTCTTTCCCAAGTCTGGTCTTTAATTAACCGAATCCTGTCCTCCAGATGAAAGAATATCCATCTCTCGGGTTAATTGTCAGGGAAGAACCACCGCCACAACCCTTGAGCAGATATTCACAGGTGGCAGTAGCTTAGCAAATTATAAAGTGCATTTCCTTGCCATTAA
>NW_024743554.1:0-18504 GCF_018991925.1 Homarus americanus
GCCATAAGCTCGTTGAACAGGCTTTGTGTGAAATATAGCAGAGTCTAGGTCTGCTTTTATTGTCCTGGTGGCCCAGAGGTAGCGTTCCCCGGTCACAATTATAAGATCGTGGGTTTGAATCCTGGTGGGGTGAGGTGTTGATTATATGTAGAAGTCCGCGTGCTTTATTGGGCTAATGAAATATATATGGACCCTCGTGTTTTGAAGCAGCATTTGGTAAAACGTTGCTCTCATCACCTAAGCGGCACGCGTGGTCCCCATTAGAGGTTCACGGAGCCATAAGCTCGTGGAACAGGCTTTGTGTGAAATATAGCAGAGTCTAGGACTACTTTTATTGTCCTGGTGGCCCAGAGGTAGCGTTCCCCGGTCACAATTAGAAGATCGGCTTCATATCCTGGTGGCGTGAGGCATTGAATATATGTAGAAGTCCGCGTGCTATATTAGGCTAATGAAATATATATGGATCCACGTGTTTCGAAGCCGGATTTGGTAAAACGTTGCTCTGATCACCTAAGCGGCACGGGTGGTCCCCATTAGAGGTTCATGGCGCCATAAGGTCGTTGAACAGGCTTTGTGTGAAATATAGTAGAGTCTAGGACTGCTTTTATTTTCCTGGTGGCCCAGAGGTAGAGTTCCCCTTTCACAATTATAAGATCGTGGGTTTAAATCCTGATGGGGTGAGGCATTGATTATATGCAGAAGTCTGCGTGCTTTATTGGGCTAATGAAATATATATGGATCCTCGGGTTTCGAAGCCGCTTTTGGTTAAACGTTACTCTAATCACCTAAGCGCCACGGGTGGTCCCCATTAGAGGTTCATGGCGCCATAAGGTCGTTGAACAGGCTTTGTGTGAAATATAGTAGAGTCTAGGACTTCTTTTATTGTCCTGGTGGCCCAGCGGTAGCATACCGCGGTCACAATTATAAGATCGTGGGTTCATATCCTAGTGGGGTGAGGTGTTGATTATATGTAGAAGTCCGAGTGCTTTATTGGGCTAATGAAATAAATATGGATCCACGTGTTTCGAAGCCGGATTTGGTAAAACGTTGCTCTGATCACCTAAGCGGCACAGGTGGTCCCCATTAGAGGTTCATGGCTCCATAAGGTCGTTGAACAGGCTTTGTGTGAAATACAGTTGAGTCTAGAACTGCTTTTATTGTCCTGGTGGCCCAGAGGTAGCATACCCCGGTCACAATTATAAGATCGTGGGTTTGAATCCTCGTGGGTTTAGGTGTTGATTATATGTAGAAGTCCGCGTGCTTTATTGGGCTAATGAAATATATATGGACCCTCGTGTTTTGAAGCCGCCTTTGGTAAAACGTTGCTCTGATCACCTAACCGGCACGGGTGGTCCCCATTAGAGGTTCACGGCGCCATAAGCTCGTTGTACAGGCTTTGTGTGAAATATAGCAGAGTCTAGGACTGCTTTTATTTTCCTGGTGGCCCAGAGGTAGCGTTCCCCTTTCACAATTATAAGATCCTGGGTTTAAATCCTGGTGGGGTGAGGCGTTGATTATATGCAGAAGTCTGCGTCCTTTATTGGGGTAATGAAATATATATATGAATCCTCGGGTTTCGAAGCCGCATTTGGTTAAACGTTACTTTAATCACCTAAGCGGCACGAGTGGTCCCCATTAGAGGTTCATGGCGCCATAAGGTCGTTGAACAGGCTTTGTGTGAAATATGGTAGAGTCTAGGACTGCTTTTATTGTCCTGGTGGCCCAGATGTAGCATACCCCGGTCACAATTATAAGATCGTGGGTCTGAATCCTGGTGGGGTGAGGTGTTGATTATATGTAGAAGTCCGAGTGCTTTATTGGGCTAATGAAATATATATGGATCCTCGTGTTTCCAAGCCGCATTTGGTAAAACGTTGCTCTGATCACCTACGCGGCACGGGTGGTCTCCTATAGTGGTTCACAGCGCCATAAGCTCGTTGAACAGGCTTTATGTGAAATATAGCAGAGTTTAGGACTGCTTTTATTGTCCTGGTGGCCCAGAGGTAGCGTTCCCCGGTCACAATTATAAGATCATGGGTTTGAATCCTGGTTGGGTGAGGTGTTGATTATATGTAGAAGTCCGAGTGCTTTATTGGGCTTATGAAATATATATTGATCCTCGTCTTTTGAAGCCGCATTTGGTAAAACGTTGCACTCATCACCTAAGCGGCACGCGTGGTCCCCATTAGAGGTTCATGGCGCCATAAGGTCGTTGAACAGGCTTTGTGTGAAATATGGTAGAGTCTAGGACTGCTTTTATTGTCCTGGTTGCCCAGAGGTAGCGTTCCCCGGTCACAATTATAAGATCGTGGGTTCAAATCTGGTGGGGTGAGGTGTTGATTATATGTAGTAGTCCTTGTGCTTTATTGGGCTAATGAAATATATATGGATCCTCGTGTTTCGAAGCCGCATTTTGTAAAATGTTGCTCTGATCACCTAAGCGCACGGGTGGTCTCCTATAGTGGTTCACAGCGCCATAAGCTCGTTGAACAGGCTTTGTGTGAAATATAGCAGAGTCTAGGACTGCTTTTATTGTCCTGGTGGCCCAGAGGTAGCGTTCCCCGGTCACAATATAAGATCGTGGGTTTGAATCCTGGTGGGGTGAGGTGTTGATGATATGTACAATTCCGAGTGCTTTATTGGGCTAATGAAATATATTTTGATCCTCGTGTTTCGAAGCCGGATTTGGTAAACGTTGCTCTGATCACTTAAGCGGCACGGGTGGTCCGCATTAGAGGTTCACGGCGCCATAAGCTCGTTGAACAGGCTTTGTGTGAAATATACCAGAGTCTATGACTGCTTTTATTGTCCTGGTGGCCCAGAGGTAGCTTTCCCCGGTCACAATTAAAAGATCGTGGGTTCAAATCCTGGTGGGGTGAGGTGTTGATTATATGTAGAAGTCCGCGTGCTTTATTGGGCTCATGAAATATATATGGATCCTCCTTGTTTCGACGCCTCATTTGTTAAAACGTTGCTCTGATCACCTAAGCGGCACGGGTGGTCCCCATTAGAGGTTCACGGTGCCATAAGCCCGTTGAACAGGCTTTGTGTGAAATATAGCAGAGTCTAGGAATGCTTTTATTGTCCTGGTGGCCCAGAGGTAGCGTCCCCCGGTCACAAATATAAGATAGTGGGTTCAAATCCTGGTGGGGTGAGGTGTTGATTATATGTAGAAGTCCGTGTGCTTTATTGGGCTAATAAAATATATATGGATCCTCGAGTTTCGAAGCCGCATTTAGTAAAACGTTGCTCTGATCACCTAAGAGGCATGGGTCATCCCCATTAGAGGTTCACGTCGCCATAAGCTCGTTGAACAGGCTTTGTGTGAAATATAGCAGAGTCTAGGACTGCTTTTATTGTCCTAGTGTCCCAGAGGTAGCATTCCACGGTCACAATTATAAGATCGTGGGTTCAAATCCTGGTGGGGTGAGATGTTGATTATATGTAGAAGTCCGCATGCTTTATTGGGCTAATGAAATATATATGGATCCACGTGTTTCGAAGCCGGATTTGGTAAAACGTTGCTCTGATCACCTAAGCGGCACGGGTGGTCCCCATTAGAGGTTCATGGCGCCATAAGGTCATTGAACAGGCTTTGTGTGAAATATAGTAAAGTCTAGGACTGCTTTTATTGTTTTGGTGGCCCAAAGGTAGCATGCCCCGGTCACAATTATAAGATCGTGGGTTTGAATCCTGGTGGGGTGAGGTGTTGATTATATGTAGAAGTCCGCGTGCTCTTATTGGGCTAATGAAATATATATGGACCCTCGTGTTTTGAAGCTGCATTTGGTAAAACGTTGCTCTCATCACCTAAGCGGCACGCATGGTCCCCATTAGAGGTTCACGGAGCCATAAGCTCGTTGAACAGGCTTTGTGTGAAATATAGCAGAGTCTAGGACTGCTTTTATTTTCCTGGTGGCCCAGAGGTAGCGTTCCCCTTTCACAATTATAAGATCATGGGTTAAAATCCTGGTGGGGTGAGGCGTTGATTATATGCAGAAGTCTGCGTGCTTTATTGGGCTAATGAAATATATATGGATCCTCGGGTTTCGAAGCCGCATTTGGTTAAACGTTACTCTAATCCCCTAAGCGGCACGGGTGGTCCGCATTAGAGGTTCATTGCGCCATAAGGTCGTTGAACAGTCTTTGTGTGAAATATAGTAGAGTCTAGGACTGCTTTTATTGTCCTGGTGGCCCAGCGGTAGCATACCGCGGTCACAATTATAAGATCGTGGGTTCAAATACTGGTGGGGTGAGGTGTTGATCATATGTAGAAGTCCGAGTGCTTTATTGGGCTAATGAAATATATATGGATCCACGTGTTTCGAAGCCGGATTTGGTAAAACGTTGCTCTGATCACCTAAGCGGCACAGGTGGTCCCCATTAGAGGTTCATGGCGCCATAAGGTCGTTGAACAGGCTTTGTGTGAAATATAGATGAGTCTAGAACTGCTTATAGTGTCCTGGTGGCCCATAGGTATCGTTCCTTTTTCACAATTATAAGATCGTGGGTTTGAATCCTGGTGGGTTTAGGTGTTGATTATATGTAGAAGTCCGCGTGCTTTATTGGGCTAATGAAATATATATGGACCCTCGTGTTTTGAAACCGCATTTGGTAAAACGTTGCTCTGATCACCTAAGCGGCACGGGTGGTCCCCATTAGAGGTTCACGGCGACATAAGCTCGCTGAACAGGCTTTGTGTGAAATATAGCAGAGTCTAGGACTGCTTTTATTTTCCTGGAGGCCCAGAGATAGCGTTCCCCGGTCACAATTATATGATCGTGGGTTTAAATCCTGGTGGGGTGAGGTGTTGATTTTATGTAGAAGTCTGCGTGCTTTATTGGGCTAATGAAATATATATGGATCCTCGCGTTTCCAAGCCGGATTTGGTAAAACGTTGCTCTGATCTCCTAAGCGGCACATGTGGTCCCCATTAGAGGTTCACACCGCCATAAGCTCGTTGAACAGGCTTTGTGTGAAATATGGTAGAGTCTAGGACTGCTTTTATTGTCCTGGCTGCCCAGAGGTAGCGTTCCCCGGTCACATTTATAAGATCGTGGGTTCAAATCCTGGTGGGGTGAGGTGCTGATTATATGTAGAAGTCCGCCTACTCTATTGGTCTAATGAAATATATATGGATCCTCGTGTTTCCAAGCCGGATTTGGTAAAACGTTGCTGTTATCACCTAAGCGGCACGGGTGGTCCCCATTAGAGGTTCATGGCACCATAAGGTCGTTGAACAGCCTTTGTGTGAAATATAGTAGAGTCTAGGACTGCATTTATTGTCCTGGTTGCCCAGAGGTAGCGTTCCCCGGTCACAATTATAAGATCGTGGGTTCCAATCCTCGTGGGGTGAGGTGTTGATTATATATAGAAGTCCGCATGCATTATTGGGCTAATGAAATATATATGGATCCTCGTGTTTCCAAGCCGAATTTGGTAAAACGTTGCTCTTATCACCTAAGCGGCACGGGTGGTCCCCTATAGTGGTTCACGGTGCCATAAGCTCGTTGAACAGGCTTTATGTGAAATATAACAGAGTCTAGGACTGCTTATAGTGTCCTGGTGGCCCATAGGTAGCGTTCCTCGGTCACAATTATAAGATCGTGGGTTCGAATCCTGGTGGGGTGAGGTGTTGATTATATGTAGAAGTCCGCGTGCGTTATTGGGCTAATGAAATATATATGGATCCTCGTGTATCGAAGCCGGATTTGGTAAAACGTTGCTCTGATCACCTATGCGGCACGGGTGGTCCCCATTAGAGGTTCACAGCGCCATAAGCTCGTTGAACTGGCTTTGTGTGAAATATAGCAGAGTCTAGGACTGCTTTTATTGTCCTGGTGGCCCAGAGGTAGCGTTCCCCGGTCACAATTATAAGATCGTGGGTTTGAATCCTGGTGGGGTGAGGTGTTGATTATATGTAGAAGTCCGCGTGCTTTATTGGTCTAATGAAATATATATGGACCCTCGTGTTTTGAAGCCGCATTTGGTAAAACGTTGCTCTGATCACCTAAGCGGCACGGGTGGTCCCCATTAGAGGTTCACGGCGACATAAGCTCGTTGAACAGGCTTTGTGTGAAATATAGCAGAGTCTAGGACTGCTTTTATTTTCCTGGAGGCTCAGAGGTAGCGTTCCCCGGTCACAATTATAAGATCGTGGGTTTGAATCCTGGTGGGGTGAGGTGTTGATTATATGTAGAAGTCCGAGTGCTTTATTGGGCTAATGAAATATATGTGGATCCTCGTGTTTCCAAGCCGGATTTGGTAAAACGTTGCTCTGATCACCTAAGCGGCACGGGTGGTCCCCATTAGAGGCTCACGGCGCCATAAGGTCGTTGAACAGGCTTTGTGTGAAATATAGTAGAGTCTAGGACTGCTTTTATTGTCCTGGTGGCGCAGAGGTAGCATACCCCGGTCACAATTATAAGATCGTGGGTTTGAATCCTGGTGGGGTGAGGTGTTGATTATATGTAGAAGTCCGCGTGCTATATTGGGCTAATGAAATATATATGGACCCTCGTGTTTTGAAGCCGCATTTGGTAAAACGTTGCTCTCATCACCTAAGCGGCACGCGTGGTCCCCATTAGAGGTTCATGGCGCCATAAGGTCGTTGAACAGGCTTTGTGTGAAATATAGTAGAGTCTAGGACTGCATTTATTGTCCTGGTTGCCCAGAGGTAGCGTTCCCCGGTCACAATTAGAAGATCGGCTTCAAATCCTGGTGGCGTGAGGCGCTGAATATATGTAGAAGTCCTCGTGCTTTATTGGGCTAAGGAAATATATATGGATCCTCATGTTTCGAAGCCGCATTTGGTAAAACGTTGCTCTGATCACCTATCTGGCACGGGTGGTCACCTATAGTGGTTCACAGCGCCATAAGCTCGTTGAACAGGCTTTGTGTGAAATATAGCAGAGTCTAGGACTGCTTTTATTGTCCTGGTGGCCCAGAGGTAGCGTATTCCGGTCACAATTATAAGATCGTGGGTTTGAATCCTGGTGGAGTGAGGTGTTGATTATATGTAGAAGTCCGAGTGCTTTATTGGGCTAATGAAATATATATGCATCCTCGGGTTTCAAAGCCGCATTTGGATAAACGTTACTCAGATCACCTAAGCGGCACGGGTGGTCCCCATTAGAGGTTCATGGCGCCATAAGGTCGTTGAACAGGCTTTGTGTGAAATATAGCAGAGTCTTGGAATGCTTTTATTGTCCTGGTGGCCCAGAGGTAGCGTCCCCCGGTCACAAATATAAGATAGTGGGTTCAAATCCTGGTGGGGGGAGGTGTTGATTATATGTAGAAGTCCGTGTGCTTTATTGGGCTAATGAAATATATATGGATCCTCGAGTTTCGAAGCCGCATTTAGTAAAACGTTGCTGTGATCACCTAAGAGGCATGGGTCGTCCCCATTAGAGGTTCACGTCGCCATAAGCTCGTTGAACATGCTTTGTGTGAAATATAGCAGAGTCTAGGACTGCTTTTATTGTCCTGGTGGCCCAGAGGTAGCGTTCCCCGGTCACAATTATAAGATCGTGGGTTTGAATCCTGGTGGGGTGAGGTGTTGATTATATGTAGAAGTCCGAGTGCTTTATTGGGCTAATGAAATATATGTGGATCCTCGTGTTTCCAAGCCGGATTTGGTAAAACGTTGCTCTGATCACCTAAGCGGCACGGGTGGTCCCCATTAGAGGCTCACGGCGCCATAAGGTCGTTGAACAGGCTTTGTGTGAAATATAGTAGAGTCTAGGACTGCTTTTATTGTCCTGGTGGCGCAGAGGTAGCATACCCCGGTCACAATTATAAGATCGTGGGTTTGAATCCTGGTGGGGTGAGGTGTTGATTATATGTAGAAGTCCGCGTGCTATATTGGGCTAATGAAATATATATGGACCCTCGTGTTTTGAAGCCGCATTTGGTAAAACGTTGCTCTCATCACCTAAGCGGCACGCGTGGTCCCCATTAGAGGTTCATGGCGCCATAAGGTCGTTGAACAGGCTTTGTGTGAAATATAGTAGAGTCTAGGACTGCATTTATTGTCCTGGTTGCCCAGAGGTAGCGTTCCCCGGTCACAATTAGAAGATCGGCTTCAAATCCTGGTGGCGTGAGGCGCTGAATATATGTAGAAGTCCTCGTGCTTTATTGGGCTAAGGAAATATATATGGATCCTCGTGTTTCGAAGCCGCATTTGGTAAAACGTTGCTCTGATCACCTAACTGGCACGGGTGGTCACCTATAGTGGTTCACAGCGCCATAAGCTCGTTGAACAGGCTTTGTGTGAAATATAGCAGAGTCTAGGACTGCTTTTATTGTCCTGGTGGCCCAGAGGTAGCGTTCCCCGGTCACAATTATAAGATCGTGGGTTTGAATCCTGGTGGGGTGAGGTGTTGATTATATGTAGAAGTCCGAGTGCTTTATTGGGCTAATGAAATATATATGAATCCTCGGGTTTCAAAGCCGCATTTGGTTAAACGTTACTCTGATCACCTAAGCGGCACGGGTGGTCCCCATTAGAGGTTCATGGCGCCATAAGGTCGTTGAACAGGCTTTGTGTGAAATATAGCAGAGTCTTGGAATGCTTTTATTGTCCTGGTGGCCCAGAGGTAGCGTCCCCCGGTCACAAATATAAGATAGTGGGTTCAAATCCTGGTGGGGTGAGGTGTTGATTATATGTAGAAGTCCGTGTGCTTTATTGGGCTAATGAAATATATATGGATCCTCGAGTTTCGAAGCCGCATTTAGTAAAACGTTGCTCTGATCACCTAAGAGGCATGGGTCGTCCCCATTAGAGGTTCACGTCGCCATAAGCTCGTTGAACAGGCTTTGTGTGAAATATAGCAGAGTCTAGGACTGCTTTTATTGTCCTGGTGGCCCAGAGGTAGCGTTCCCCGGTCACAATTATAAGATCGTGGGTTTGAATCCTGGTGGGGTGAGGTGTTGATTATATGTAGAAGTCCGCGTGCTATATTGGGCTAATGAAATATATATGGACCCTCGTGTTTTGAAGCCGCATTTGGTAAAACGTTGCTCTCATCACCTAAGCGGCACGCGTGGTCCCCATTAGAGGTTCACGGAGCCATAAGCTCGTTGAACAAGCTTTGTGTGAAATATAGCAGAGTCTAGGACTGCTTTTATTGTCCTGGTGGCCAAAAGGTAGCGTTCCCCGGTCACAATTAGAAGATCGGCTTCAAATTCTGGTGGCGTGAGGCGTTGAATATATGTAGAAGTCCGCGTGCTTTATTGGGCTAATGAAATATATATGGATCCACGTGTTTCGAAGCCGGATTTGGTAAAAAGTTGCTCTGATCACCTAAGCAGCACGGGTGGTCCCCATTAGAGGTTCATGGCGCCATAAGGTCGTTGAACAGGCTTTGTGTGAAATATAGTAGAGTCTAGGACTGCTTTTATTTTCCTGGTGTCCCAGAGGTAGCGTTCCCCTTTCACAATTATAAGATAGTGGGTTTAAATCCTGGTGGGGTGAGGCGTTGATTATATGCAGATGTCTGCGTGGTTTATTGGGCTAATGAAATATATATGGATCCTCGGGTTTCGAAGCCGCATTTGGTTAAACGTTACTCTAATCACCTTAGCGCCACGGGTGGTCCCCATTAGAGGTTCACACCGTCATAACCTCGTTGAACAGGCTTTGTGTGAAATATAGTAGAGTCTAGGACTGCTTTTATTGTCCTGGTGGCCCAGCGGTCGCATACCCCGGTCACAATTATAAGATCGTGGGTTCATATCCTAGTGCTTTTTTGGGCTAATGAAATATATATGGATCCACGTGTTTCGAATCCGGATTTGGTAAAACGTTGCTCTGATCACCTAAGCGGCGGCACAGGTGGTCCCCATTAGAGGTTCATGGCACCATAAGGTCGTTGAACAGGCTTTGTGTGAAATATAGTTGAGTCTAGAACTGCTTTTATTGTCCTGGTGGCGCAGAGGTAGCATACCCCGGTCACAATTATAAGATCGTGGGTTTGAATCCTGGTGGGTTTAGGTGTTGATTATATGTAGAAGTCCGCGTGCTTTATTGGGCTAATGAAATATATATGGACCCTCGTGTTTTGAAGCCACATTTGGTAAAACGTTGCTCTGATCATCTAAGCGGCACGGGTGGTCCCCATTAGAGGTTCACGGCGACATAAGCTCGTTGAACAGGCTTTGTGTGAAATATAGCATAGTCTAGGACTGCTTTTATTTTCCTGGAGGCCCAGAGGTAGCGTTCCCCGGTCACAATTATAAGATCGTGGGTTTAAATCCTGGTGGGGTGAGGTGTTGATTTTATGTAGAAGTCCGCGTGCTTTATTGGGCTAATGAAATATATATGGATCCTCGCGTTTCCAAGCCGGATTTGGTAAAACGTTGCTCTGATCACCTAAGCGGCACGGGTGGTCCCCATTAGAGGTTCATTGCGCCATAAGGTCGTTGAACATGCTTTGTGTGAAATATAGTAGAGTCTAGGACTGCTTTTATTGTCCTGGTGGCCCAGAGGTAGCGTTCCCCGGTCACAATTAGAAGATCGGCTTCAAATCCTGGTGGGGTGAGGCGTTGAATATATGTAGAAGTCCGCGTGCTTTATTGGGCTAATGAAATATATATGGATCCTCGTGTTTCGAAGCCGCATTTGGTAAAACGTTGCTCTGATCACCTAACTGGCACGGGTGGTCCCTTATAGTGGTTCACAGCGCCATAAGCTCGTTGAACAGGCTTTGTGTGAAATATAGCAGAGTCTAGGACTGCTTTTATTGTCCTGGTGGCCCAGAGGTAGCGTTCCCCGGTCACAATTATAAGATCGTGGGTTTGAATCTTGGTGGGGTGAGGTGTTGATTATATGTAGAAGTCCGCGTGCTTTATTGGGCTAATGAAATATATATGGACCCTCGTGTTTTGAAGCCGCATTTGGTAAAACGTTGCTCTCATCACCTAAGCGGCACGCGTGGTCCCCATTAGAGGTTCACGGAGCCATAAGCTCGTGGAACAGGCTTTGTGTGAAATATAGCAGAGTCTAGGACTACTTTTATTGTCCTGGTGGCCCAGAGGTAGCGTTCCCCGGTCACAATTAGAAGATCGGCTTCAAATCCTGGTGGCGTGAGGCGTTGAATATATGTAGAAGTCCGCGTGCTTTATTGGGCTAATGAAATATATATGGATCCACGTGTTTCGAAGCCGGATTTGGTAAAACGTTGCTCTGATCACCTAAGCGGCACGGGTGGTCCCCATTAGAGGTTCATGGCGCCATAAGGTCGTTGAACAGGCTTTGTGTGAAATATAGTAGAGTCTAGGACTGCTTTTATTTTCCTGGTGGCCCAGAGGTAGAGTTCCCCTTTCACAATTATAAGATCGTGGGTTTAAATCCTGATGGGGTGAGGCATTGATTATATGCAGAAGTCTGCGTGCTTTATTGGGCTAATGAAATATATATGGATCCTCGGGTTTCGAAGCCGCATTTGGTTAAACGTTACTCTAATCACCTAAGCGCCACGGGTGGTCCCCATTAGAGGTTCATGGCGCCATAAGGTCGTTGAACAGGCTTTGTGTGAAATATAGTAGAGTCTAGGACTTCTTTTATTGTCCTGGTGGCCCAGCGGTAGCATACCCCGGTCACAATTATAAGATCGTGGGTTCATATCCTAGTGGGGTGAGGTGTTGATTATATGTAGAAGTCCGAGTGCTTTATTGGGCTAATGAAATATATATGGATCCTCGTGTTTCGAAGCCGCATTTGGTAAAAAGTTGCTCTGATCACCTAAGCGGCACGGGTGGTCTCCTATAGTGGTTCACAGCGCCATAAGCTCATTGAACAGGCTTTGTGTGAAATATAGCAGAGTCTAGGACTGCTTTTATTGTCCTGGTGGCCCAGAGGTAGCGTTCCCCGGTCACAATATAAGATCGTGGGTTTGAATCCTGGTGGGGTGAGGTGTTGATTATATGTAGAATTCCGCGTGCTTTATTGGGCTAATGAAATATATATTGATCCACGTGTTTCGAAGCCGGATTTGGAAAAACGTTACTCTGATCACCTAAGCGGCACGGGTTGTCCCCATTAGAGGTTCATGGCGCCATAAGCTCGTTGAACAGCCTTTGTGTGAAATATACCAGAGTTTAGGACTGCTTTTATTGTCCTGGTGGCCCAGAGGTAGCTTTCCCCGGTCACAATTATAAGATCGTGGGTTCAAATCCTGGTGGGGTGAGGTGTTGATTATATGTAGAAGTCCGCGTGCTTTATTGGGCTAATGAAATATATATGGATCCTCCTTGTTTCGACGCCTCATTTGTAAAAACGTTGCTCTGATCACCTAAGCGGTACGGGTGGTCCCCATTAGAGGTTCACGGTGCCATAAGCCCGTTGAACAGGCTTTGTGTGAAATATAGCAGAGTCTAGGAATGCTTTTATTGTCCTGGTGGCCCAGAGGTAGCGTCCCCCGGTCACAAATATAAGATAGTGGGTTCAAATCCTGGTGGGGTGAGGTGTTGATTATATGTAGAAGTCCGTGTGCTTTATTGGGCTAATAAAATATATATGGATCCTCGAGTTTCGAAGCCGCATTTAGTAAAACGTTGCTCTGATCACCTAAGAGGCATGGGTCGTCCCCATTAGAGGTTCACGTCGCCATAAGCTCGTTGAACAGGCTTTGTGTGAAATATAGCAGAGTCTAGGACTGCTTTTATTGTCCTAGTGTCCCAGAGGTAGCGTTCCACGGTCACAATTATAAGATCGTGGGTTCAAATCCTGGTGGGGTGAGATGTTGATTATATGTAGAAGTCCGCGTGCTTTATTGGGCTAATGAAATATATATGGATCCACGTGTTTCGAAGCCGGATTTGGAAAAACGTTACTCTGATCACCTAAGCGGCACGGGTTGTCCCCATTAGAGGTTCATGGCGCCATAAGGTCGTTGAACAGGCTTTGTGTGAAATATAGTAGAGTCTAGGACTGCTTTTATTGTCCTGGTGGCCCAGAGGTAGCATACCCCGGTCACACTTATAAGATCGTGGGTTTGAATCCTGGTGGGGTGAGGTGTTGATTATATGTAGAAGTCCGCGTGCTTTATTGGGCTAATGAAATATATATGGACCCTCGTGTTTTGAAGCCGCATTTGGTAAAACGTTGCTCTCATCACCTAAGCGGCACGCGTGGTCCCCATTAGAGGTTCACTGAGCCATAAGCTCGTTGAACAGGCTTTGTGTGAAATATAGCAGAGTCTAGGTATGCTTTTATTTTCCTGGTGGCCCAGAGGTAGCGTTCCCTGTTCACAATTATAAGATCGTGGTTCTGAATCCTGGTGGGGTGAGGTGTTGATTATATGTAGAAGTCCGCGTGCTTTATTGGGCTAATGAAATATATATAGATCCTCGTGTTTCCAAGCCGGATTTGGTAAAACGTTGCTCTTATCACCTAAGCGGCACGGATGGTCGCCATTAGAGGTTCATGGCGCCATAAGGTCGTTGAACAGGCTTTGTGTGAAATATGGTAGAGTCTAGGACTGCTTTTATTGTCCTGGTTGACCAGAGGTAGCGTTCCCCGGTCACATTTATAAGATCGTGGGTTCAAATCCTGGTGGGGTGAGGTGTTGATTATATGTAGAAGTCCGCGTGCTCTATTGGGCTAATGAAATATATATGGATCCTCGTGTTTCCAAGCCGGATTTGGTAAAACGTTGCTCTTATCACCTAAGCGGCACGGGTGGTCCCCATTAGAGGTTCATGGCACCATAAGGTCGTTGAACAGGCTTTGTGTGAAATATAGTAGAGTCTAGGACTGCATTTATTGTCCTGGTTGCCCAGAGGTAGCGTTCCCCGGTCACAATTATAAGATCGCGGGTTCAAATCCTGGTGGGGTGAGGTGTTGATTATATGTAGAAGTCCGCATGCATTATTGGGCTAATGAAATATATATGGATCCTCGTGTTTCCAAGCCGGATTTGGTAAAACGTTGCTCTTATCACTTAAGCGGCACGGGTGGTCCCCTATAGTGGTTCACGGTGCCATAAGCTCGTTGAACAGGCTTTATGTGAAATATAACAGAGTCTAGGACTGCTTATAGTGTCCTGGTGGCCCATAGGTAGCATTCCTCGGTCACAATTATAAGATCGTGGGTTCGAATCCTGTTGGGGTGAGGTGTTGATTATATGTAGAAGTCCGCGTGCTTTATTGGGCTAATGAAATATATATGGATCCTCGTGTATCGAAGCCGGATTTGGTAAAACGTTGCTCTGATTACCTAAGCGGCACGGGTGGTCCCCTATAGTGGTTCACAGCGCCATAAGCTCGTTGAACAGGCTTTGTGTGAAATATAGCAGAGTCTAGGACTGATTTTAGTGTCCTGGTGGCCCAGAGGTAGCGTTCCCCGGTCACAATTATATGATCGTGGGTTCGAATCCTGTTGGGGTGAGGTGTTGATTATATGTAGATGTCCGCGTGCTTTATTGGGCTAATGAAATATATATGGATCCTCGTGTTTCCAATCCGCATTTGATAAAACGTTGCTCTGATCACCTGAGCGGCACTGATGGTCCCCATTAGAGCTTCATGGCGCCATAAGCTCGTTGAACAGGCTTTGTGTGAAATATAACAGAGTCTAGGACTGCTTTTAGTCTCCTGGTGGCCCAGAGGTAGCGTTTCCCGGTCACAATTATAAGATCGTGGGTTCGAATCCTGGTGGGGTGCGGTGTTGATTATATGTAGAAGATTGCGTGCTTTATTGGGCTAATGAAATATATATGGATCCTCGTGTTTCGAAGCCGGATTTGGTAAAACGTTGCTCTGATCACCTAAGTGGCACGGGTGGTCCCCATTAGAGGTTCACGGAGCCATAAGCTCGTTCAACAGGCTTTGTGTAAAATATAACAGCGTCTAGGACTGCTTTTAGTGTCCTGGTGGCCCAGATGTAGCGTTCCTCGGTCACAATTATAAGATCGTGGGTTCGAATCCTGGTGGGGTGAGGTGTTGATTATATGTAGAAATCTGCGTGCTTTATTAGGCTAATGAAATATATATCGATCCTCGTGTTTCGAAGCCGGATTTGGTAAAACGTTGCTCTGTACGCCTAAGCGGCACTGGTGGTCCCCAGTAGAGGTTCACGGCGCCATAAGCTCGTTGAACAGGTTTTGCGTGAAATATAACAGAGTCTAGGACTGCATTTAGTGTCCTGGTGGTCCACAGGTAGCGTTCCCTGGTCACAATTATAAGATTTTGGGTTTGAATCCTGGTGGTCCACAGGTAGCGTTACCTGGTCACAATTATAAGATTTTGGGTTTGAATCCTGGTGGGGTGAGGTTTTGATCATATGTAGAAGTCCGCGTGCTTTATTGGGCTAATGAAATATATATGGATCCTCGTTTTTAGAAGCCGGATTTGGTAAAAAGTTGCTCTAATCACCTAAGCGGCACGGGTGGTCTCCATTAGAGGTTCACGGCGCCATAAGCTCGTTCAAAAGGCTTTGTGTGAAATATAACAGAGTCTAGGACTGCTTTTATTGTCCTGGTGGCCCAGAGGTAGCGTTCCCCGGTCACAATTATAAGATCGTGGGTTCGAATCCTGGTGGGGTTAGGTGTTGATTATATGTAGAAATCTGCGTGCTTTATTAAGCAAATGAAATATATATCGATCCTCGTGTTTCGAAGCCGGATTTGGTAAAACGTTGCTCTGTACGCCTATGCGGCACTGGTGGTCCCCAGTAGAGGTTCACGGCGCCATAAGCTCGTTGAACAGGTTTTGCGTGAAATATAACAGAGTCTAGGACTGCATTTAGTGTCCTGGTGGTCCACAGGTAGCGTTCCCTATTCACAATTATACGATTTTGGGTTTGAATCCTGCTGGGGTGAGGTGGTGATTATATTTAGAAGTCCGCGTGCTTTATTGGGCGAATGAAGTATACATGGATCCTCGTGTTTCGAAGCCGGATTTGGTAAAACGTTGCTCTGATCACCTAAGCTGCACGGGTGGTCCCAATTAGAGGTTCACGGTGCCATAAGCTCGTTGAACAGGCTTTTTGTGAAATATAACAGAGTCTAGGACTACTTTTAGTGTCCTGGTGGCCCAGAGGTAGTGTTCCCCGGTCATAATTATAAGATCTTGGGTTCGAATCCTGTTGGGGTGAGGTGTTGATTATATGTAGATGCCCGCGTGCTTTATTGGGCAAATGAAATATATATGGATCCTCTTGTTTCCAATCCGCATTTGGTAAAACGTTGCTCTGATCACCTGAGCGGCACTGATGGTCCCCATTAGAGCTTCATGGCGCCATAAGCTCGTTGAACAGGCTTTGTGTGAAATATAACAGAGTCTAGGACTGCTTTTAGTCTCCTGGTGGCCCAGAGGTAGCGTTCCCCGGTCACAATTATAAGGTCGTGGGTTCGAATCCTGGTGGGGTGAGGTGTTGATTATATGTAGAAGTGTGCGTGCTTTATTGGGCTAATGAAATAGATATGGATCCTCATGTTTCGAAGCCGGATGTGGTAAAACGTTACTCTGAACACTTAAGCGGCACTGGTGGTCCCCATTACAGGTTCACGGCGCCATAAGCTCGTTGAACAGGCTTTGTGTGAAATATAACAGAGTCTAGGACTGCTTTTAGTGTCCTGGTGGTCCACAGGTAGCATTCCCTGGTCACAATTATCAGATTTTGGGTTTGAATCCTGGTGGGGTGAGGTGTTGATTATATAGAGACGTCCGCGTGCTTTATTGGGCTAATGAAATATATATGGATCCTCATGTTTCGAAGCCGGATTTGGTTAAACGTTGCTCTGATCACCTAAGCGGCAGGGGTGGCCACCATTATAGGTTCACGGCGCCATAAGCTCATTCAACAGGCCTTGTGTGAAATATAACTGAGTCTAGGACTGCTTTTATTATCCTGGTGGCCCAGAGGTAGCATTCTCCGGTCACAATTATAAGATCGTGGGTTCATATTCTTGTGGGGTGAGGTGTTGACTATATGTAGAAGTCCGCATGCTATATTGGGCTAAAGAAATATATATGGATCCTCGTGTTTCGTAGCTGGATTTTGTAAAACGTTCCTCTGGTCACCAAGCGGCACGTGTGGTACCTATTAAAGGTTCACGGCGCCATAAGCTCGTTGAACAGGCTTTGTGTGAAATATAACAGAGTCTAGGACTGCATTTAGTGTCCTGGTGGTCCACAGGTAGCGTTCCCTATTCACAATTATACGATTTTGGGTTTGAATCCTGCTGGGGTGAGGTGTTGATTGTATGTAGAAGTCCGCGTGGTGTATTGGGCTAATGAAATATATATGGAGCCTCCTATTTCGAAACCGGATTTGGTAAAACGTTGCTCTGATCACCTAAGCGGCACGGGTGGTCCCCATTAGAGGTTCACACCGCCATAAGCTCGTTGAACAGGCTTTGTGTGAAATATAACAGCGTCTAGGACTGATTTTAGTGTCCTGGTGGCCCAGAGGTAGCATTCCCTGGTCACAATTATAAGATATTGGGTTTGAATCCTGGTGGGGTGAGGTGTTGATTATTTGTAGAAGTCCGCGTGCTTTACTGGGCTAATGAAATATATATGGATCCTCGTGTTTCGAAGCCGGATTTGGTAAAACGTTGATCTGAACACCTAAGCGGCACTGGTGGTCCCCAGTAGAGGTTCACGGCGCCACAAACTCGTTGAACAAGCTTTGCGTTAAATATAACAGAGTCGAAGACTGCTTTTAGTGTCGTGGTGGTCCACAGGTAGCGTTCCCTGGTCACAATTATAAGATTTTGGGTTTGAATACTGCTGGGGTGAGGTGTTGATTATATGTAGAAGTCCGTGTGCTTTTTTGGGCTAATGAAATATATATGGATCCTCGTTTTTCGAAACCGGATTTGGTAAAACGTTGCTCTGATCACCTAAGCGGCACGGGTGGTCCCCATTAGAGGTTCAAGGCGCCATAAGCTCGTTGAACAAGCTTTGCGTGAAATATAACAGAGTCTAGGACTGCTTTTAGTGTCTTGGTGGTCCACAGGTAGCGTTCCCTGGTCACAATTATAAGATTTTGGGTTTGAATCCTGGTGGGGTGAGGTTTTGATTATATGTAGAAGTCTGCGTGGTTTACTGGGCTAAAGACATATATATGGATCCTCGTGTTTCGAAGCCGGATTTGGTAAAACATTGCTCTCATCACCTAAGCGGCACGGGTGGTTCCCATTAGAGGTTCACGGCGCCATGAGCTAATTCAACAGGCTTTGTGTGAAATATAACAGAGTCTAGGGCTGCTTTTAGTGTGGCCCAGAGGTAGCGTTCCCCGGTCACAATTATAAGATTTTGGGTTCGAATCCTGGTGGGGTGAGGTGTTGATTATATGTAGAAGTCCGCGTGCTTTATTGGGCTAATGAAATATATATGGATCCTCGTGTTTCGAAGCCGGATTTGGTAAAACGTTGCTCTGAACACCTAAGCGGCACTGGTGGTCCCCAGTAGAGGTTCACGGCGCCATAAGCTCGTTGAACAGGTTTTGCGTGAAATATAATAGAGTCTAGGACTACTTTTAGTGTCCTGATGGTC
>NW_024743555.1:0-15068 GCF_018991925.1 Homarus americanus
GGGTGTGAGGAAGGGCACCCAGTTTGTGACATGACCCTGGGTGTGAAGGGGACCCTCCAGCACCATGACCCGGAGTGTGGGCTGGCACCCCTAGTGCCATGAACCGGGGTGTGAGGGCCGGGCACATCTTCAGTGCCATGAGCCGGGTGTAGGGCCGGGCACCCTATGTGCTGTGAACGGGGTTTGAGGCCGGCACCCCTTCAGTGCCATGAACAAAAGTGGAGGGCTGGCACCCCTTCAGTGCCATGAACCGGGTGTGAAGGCCGGGCACCCTTTCAGTTCCATGAAACGGGTGTGACGGCCGGGCACCCCATCAGTGCCATCAACCGTGGTGAGGGCCGGGCACCCCATCAGTGCGACCCGGGAGTGAGGGCTGGGCTCCGCTTCAGTGCCATGACCCGGATGTGAGGCCCGGCACCTTTCAGTGACATGACCCGGGGTGTGAGGGCCGGGAACCCTTTCAGTGTCATGAACTGGGTGCGTAGCCGAACACCCCTATGCCAGTGAAACGGGGGGGTAAGGCTTGCCCGATTTCAGTGCCATGAATCGGTGGTGGGGGGCCTGCCTGATTTCAATGCCATTAATCGGGGGTGAGGGCCGGGCATCCCATCAGCACCATGAACCTGGGTGCGAGGGCCGGGCACCTCCAGCACCATGACCCGGAGTGTGAGGGCTGGTCACCCCTTCATGCTATGAACTGGGGTGAGGGGGGCACATCTTCAGTGCCATGAACCTGGGTGCGAGGGCCGGGCACCTCCAGCACCATGACCCGGAGTGTGAGGTCCGGCACCCTTTAGTGCCAGTGAACCGGGGTGGAGGGCCGCACATCTTCAGTGCCATGAACTGGGTGAGGGCTGGGAACCCCTAATGTGCTGTGAACTGGGATGTGAGGGCCGGGCACCCCTTCAGTGCCATGAACCAGGTGTGAGGGCGGGCACATCTTCAGCCATGGGGTGTGAACGCCTGGCACCCCTAAACTGCTGTGAACTGGGTGAAAGCCGGGCAACCTTCACATGAACCCAGGGTGTGAGGGTCGGGCACCTTCAGTGCCATGAATCTGTGAAGGCGGGCACCTCTTCAGCAACAAGACCTGGGTGTGAGGGCTGGTACCCTTCACATGACCGGGGTGTGAGGGCTGGCGCCCCTTCACATGACCCGGGGTGTGAGGGTCGGGCACCCCTTCACATGACCCGGGGTGTGAGGGCCGGGCCCCCTTCAGTGCCAATGACCGGGGTGGAGGCCGGCAACCTTTCAGTGACATGACCCGGGCTAGAGGGCCGGGCACCCTTTCAGTGTCGAATCGGGGTGAGGGCCGGGCACCCCTTCAGTGCCATGAACCTGGTGTGAGGGCTGGCTGGCTCCTTCAGTTACATGACCCGGAGGTGAGGGCGGGCACCCCTTCAGTGCCCTGAACCGGGGGTGTGAGGGCCGGCACCTTTCAGTACCATGAATCGGGGTGTGAGGGCCGGGCACCCCTTTAGCACAATGACACGGAGGGAGGCCGGGCACCCTCCAGCACCATGGCCCGGAGGTGAGAGCTGGACACCAATTCAGTGACATGACCTGGGTGTGACGGCCGGTCTCCCCCTTCAGTGACATGACCTGGGTGTGAGGGCTGGGCACCCCTTCAGTGACATGACCCGTGGTGTGAGGGCTGGCACCCTTTCAGTGACATGTCCCTGGGTGTGAGGGCTGAACCCCTTCAGTACCATGACCTGGGGTGTGAGGGCGGGCACCCCTTCAGTGTCATGAACTGGGGTGTGAGGGCCGGGCACCCTTTCAATGCCATGATACTGGTGTGAAGGCCGAGCACCCCTACAGTGCTGCGATCCGAGGTGTGAGGGCCGGGCACCCTTCACTTGACGCTGGGTGTGAGGGCCGGCACCCTTCAGTGCCATGAACCGGGGTGTGAAGGCCGGGCACCCTTTCAGTTCAATGAAACGGTGTGTGAGGGCCGGGCACCCCATCAGTGCCATCAATCGGGGTGTGAGGGCCGGCAACCCATCAGTGTTATGACCAGGGGTTTGAGGGCCGGGCACATCTTAAGTGCCATGAACTGGGGTTTGAGGCCGGGCACCCTTTCAGTGCCATGAAACGGGGCAGGAGGGCCGGCACCCCTCCAGCACCATGACCCTGGGTATGAGGGGCCGGGCACCCCTTCACATGATTCGGGGTGTGAGGGCGGGCACACCTTCAGCACCATGACCCGGGGTGTGAGGGCCCGCTCGATTTCAGTGCCATGATCGGGGTGTGGGGCGGGGAACCCCTCCAGCACCATGACCGGGTGAGGGGGGCAACCCAGCAATGCGACACGGGGTGGCGGCCGGGCACCCCATCAGTTTCATAACCCGGGTGTGAGGACGGGTCACACCTTCAGTGCCATGAACCGGGTGTGTGAGGGCTGGCACCCCATCAGTGCCCTGACACGGGGTGTAAGGGCCGAGCTGCCTCAGTGCGATGACCTGGGTGTGAGGGCCGGGCACCCTTCAGTGACATGACCTGGCCAAAGAAGGAGCACCCATTCAGTGTCATGAACCGGGGTGAGGGCCGGGCATCCTTCTGTGCCAATGAAACGGGGTGAGGGCAGGGCACCTCGTCAGTGCCATGAAACAGGGTATGAGGGCCGGGCACCCCTACAGTGCTGCAAACAGGGGTGTGATGGCAGGGCACCCCTTCACATGACGCGGGGTGAGGGGTGGAGCACCCTTCAGTGCTATGAATCGGGGAGGAGGGCTCTCCATCAGCACCATGACCCGGGGTGTGAGGGCTGGCACCCCTCCAGGGCCGCACACCCATTGAGTAATAACAAGACCAGGGGTGACGGCCGGGCACCCTCTGCGAGACATGACCCAGGGTGTGAAGTCCGGCACCCCTTCCAGCACCATGACCCGGAGTGTGAGGCTGGGCACCCCTTCAGTGACACATGACCCGGGGGTGTGAGGCCGGGCACCCTATCTGCACCATGACCCGGGGTGAGGGCTGGGCACCCTCCAGTTACTCATGGCCCGGGTGTCAGAGCCGGACACTCCATTCAGTGACAAGACTGGGGTGTGACGGCCGGGCACCCTTCAGTGACATGACCTGAGGTGTGAGGGCTGGCACCCCTCCAGCACCATGCTCCCGGGGTAAAGAGGGCTGGGCACCCCTTCAGTGCCATGGTAGAACCTGGTGTGAGGGCCGACATCTTCAATGCCATGAACTGGGGTGTGGAGGGCTGGGCACCATTTCAGTGCTGAAGGAAAAGGGGTGTGTGGAAGGCCGGGCACCCCTTACAGTGCTGTGAACCGGGGTGAGGGCCAGCACCACATGACCCGGGGTGTGAGGGCTGGGCACCCCATCACATGACCTGGCTAGAGGGCTGGACACCCTTTCAGGCGCCATGAACGGGGTGGAAGGCCGGGCACCTTTGCCAGTGCTGTGAACCGGGGTGTGAGCCAAGACCCTTCATGACCCGGGAGTGTGAGGGCTGGCACCCTTCAGTGCTATGATCTGTGGTGTGGGAGGGTGGGCACCCTTCAGCACTATGACCCGGGGGTGGGAGAGAGAGCGGGCACTCTGGCTGAGCTATGACCCGGGGTGAGGCCTGGGCACCCCTTCAGCCCCATGACCTGGGGTGAGGGCTGGCACCCCTTTATGCTGATGAATCGGGGCGCAGGCCGGGCACTCCCTCCACAATTATGACCCTGCAGGAGGTGGCCGGGCACCCCTCCAGTGCTCTGACCCGGGTGTAAGGGCCTGGCACCCCTTTCAGTGCCATGAATCGTGTGAGGCCTGGCACCCCTTCAATGATATGAGACCATCTCAGGTGTGAGGGCTGGCACCCTTTCAGCGCCAAGTGACCCGGTGTGAGGGCTGGTCACTTCTTCAGTGCCAGACCCGGGGTGTGAGGCTGGGCACTCCTTCAGCCCTGTGACTCGGGGGTGTGAGGCTGCACCTGTTTAGGTCTATGTGGGGTGGGATTTCCTGGGACACCTTTCAGTGCGGCCAGGAGTGTGACGCCGGGCACTGCTCAGTGACATGACCTGGGGTGTGAGGCTGGGCACCTCTTTAATGACATGACCAGGGTGGAGGGCCGGGCACCTTCAGCACCATGACCGGGGTGTGAGGGCCGGGCACCCCTCAGTGTCAAGGACCCCTGGTGTGAGGGCGCGGTCACACCTTCAGTGCAATGAACCTGGTGTGAGGCTGGACACCCCTATCAGTGCCATGACCCGGGGTGTGAGGGCCGGGCACTTCAGACTTGACCTGCAGGGCGGGCACCCTTTCAGCAAGCCATGAACCGTGTGAGGCTGCGCACTTTAAGTGCTATGAAACGCAGGTGGTGACGGCACCTATACAGCAAGCTTGAACCCGGGTGTGAGGGCGAGCACCACTTCACATGACCCGGGGTGTGAGGGCCGGGCACTCTAATGCGATGAACCGGGGTGAGGGTCGGCATCCCTTCTGTAAAGCAAGGCGAAACGGGGTGAGGGCAGGGCACCTCGTCAAAGTATGAAACAGGGGTGGAAGGGCACCCTTCACATGACGCGGGTGTGGAGGGTGAGCACCCCTTCTGTGTGCCATGAATCGGGGTGTGAGGGCCGGGCACCCCCTTCAGCACCATGACCCGGGGTGTTGGGGCTTGCCCGATTTCAGTGCGATTCGGAGGAGGGGCCTGGCTCGATTTCAGTGCCATGCATCGCGTGAGGGCCGGGCCCCCATCAGCACTAGCGACCCGGGGTGTGAGGCCGGGCACCCTCCAGCACCATGGCCTGGGGTGGCGGGGCCGCACACCAATCTGAGTAACAAGACCAGGGGTGTGAGGGACTGGGCACCCTTCAGTGCCATGAACCGGGGTGTGAGGCCGGGCACATCTTCAGGTATGAACTGGGGTTTGAGGGCTGGCACCCTCAGTGCCATGAAACGGGGTGTGAGGGCTGACACCCATTCAATGCCAAGTGAACCTGTGTGAGGGTGGGGCACCTTCAGTGCCAGTGAATCGGGGTGGGGGCTGGGCACCCCTTCAGCAATTAAGGAGACCCGGGGTGTTGGGGCTTGGCCTGATTTCTGCACAGTGCAATGAATGGGTGGTGTGTGGGCCTGGCTCGATTTCAATGCCATCAATCGGGGTGAGGCTGGGCACCCCATCAGCGTTGGGTTCCATGAACCTGGGTGTGAGGCTGGCACTTCTCCAGCACCATGACCTGGAGTGTGAGGCCGTGTGGGCACCCCTTCAGTGCTATGAACTGGGGTGTGGAGGGCTGGGCACATCTTCAGTGCCATGAACTGGCTTGAGGGCTGGGCACCTCAGGGGTGCCATGAACGGGGTGCGAGGGCCGGACACCATTCAGTGCTATGAACCTGGGTGAGGGGGCTGAGCACCTCCAGCACCATGACCCAGAGTGTGAGGTCCGGGCACCCCTTACTGCCATGAACCGGGGTGGTGAGGCCGGGCACATCTTCAGTGCCATGAACTGGGGTGTGAGGGCTGGGAACCCCTAATGTGCTGCAGGTGAACTGGATGTGAGGGCCGGGCACCTTTCAGTGATATGAACCAGGGTAGAGGCCGGCACATCTTCAGTGCCTTGAACGGGTGTGAACTCCGGGCACCCCTAAACTGCTGGGGAACCGTGCAGGGCTGGCAACCTTCACATGAACCCAGGAGGAGGGCCGGGCACCCTTCAGTGCTATGAATCGGGTGTGAAGGCCGGGCACCTCTTCATAACAAGACCTGGGGTGTGAGGCTGCACTTCATATGACACGGGTGTGAGGGCCGGGCGCCTGGGGCCGGGAACCCCTTCACATGACCCGGGGTGTGAGGCCGGGCACCCCTTCATGACCGGGGTGTGAGGGCACCTGATGCCATGAATCAGGGGGTGTGAGGCAGGGCACCCCTTAGGTCCATGACCCAGGCAGGCGTGCTCCCCTTATTTGACATGACCCGGGGTGTGAGGCAGGGCACCCTTTAGTGACATGACCCGGGGTGTGAGGCCGGGGACCCCTCCACCACCATGACCCGGAGTGTGAGGGCCAGCACCCCTTCAGTGCCATGAACAGAAGTGTGAGGCCAGGCACCCATTCAGTGCCATGAACTGGGGTGTGAGGGCCAGGCACCCTTTCAGTTCCATGAAATGGGGCGTGAGGGCCGGGCAACCCTTCAGTGCCATCAACCGGGGTGTGAGGCCGGGCACCCCATCAGTGCCATGACCCGGGGGTGAGGGCCGGGCTCCCTTCAGTGCCATGACCCGGGGTGTGAGGCCCGGCCTTTCAGTGACATGACCCGAGGTGTGAGGGCCGGGTGCCCTTTCAGTGCCATGAATCGGGGTGTGAGGGCAGGGCACCCCTTCAGTGACATGACCCGGGTGTGAGGGCCGGGCACCCATCAGCACCATGCCGGTGGGGCCGGGCACCCCTTAGTGACATGACCCGGGGTGTGAGCCTGGCGCCTGTTGTGACATGACCAGGGTGTGAGGCCAACCTGCCCTATGACCCAAGGTGTGAGGCCAGGCACCCCAGTGCTGCAGACCGGGGTGTAAGGGCCGGGCACCCCTTCACATGACCCGGGGTGTAAGGGCCGGGCACCTCTTCAGTGCCCTGACCCGGGGTGTGAGGGCCGGGCACCCTTTCAGTGCCATGAATCGGGGTGTGAGGGACGGGCACGCCTCCAGCACCATGGCCCGGGGTGTGAGGGCCGGACACCAATTCAGTGACATGACCAGGGGTGTTACGGCCGGGCTCCTCTTCAGAGACATGACCCGTGGTGTGAGGGCTGGGCACCCCTTCATTGACATGACCCGGGATGTGAGGGCCGGGCACCCCTCCAGCACCATGACCCGGAGTGTAAGGGCCGGGCACCCCTTCAGTACCATGACTCGGGGTGTGAGGGCCGGGCGCCCCTTCAGCACCATGACCCGGAATGTGTGGGCCAGGCACCCCTTCAGTGCCATGAACCGGGGTGTGAGGGCAGGGCACATCTTAAGTGCCATGAACCAGGGGTGTGAAGGCCGGGCACCCTTTCAGTGACATGGAGGCAGGGGTGCGGGCCGGGCACCTTGGTGCCAGCGGGCCTGGGTGCGGGTGGGCACCTCCAGCACCATGACCCGGAGTGTGAGGGCCAGGCACCTGTAGTGCCATGAGCCGGGGTGCCTTGAGGGCCAGGCACATCTTCCAGTGCCATGGGCCGGGGTGTGAGGCCAGGCACCCCTGTGTGCTGCTGAACCGGGGTTTGAGGGCCGGGCACCCCTTCAGTGCCATATACCGGGGTGTGAGGGCCGGGCACATCTTCAGTGCCATGAAACGGGGTGTGAGGGCCGGGCACCCCTTCACATGACCCGGGGTGTGAGGGCCGTGCACCCTTTTAGTGCCATGAAACGGGTGTGAAGGCCGGGCACCCCTAATGTGCTGTGAACCGGGGTGTGAGGGCCGGGCACCCCTTCAGTGCCATGAACCGGGGTGTGAGGGCCGGGCACATCTTCAGTGCCATGAAACGGGGTGTGAACGCCGGGCACCCCTAAACTGCTGTGAACCGGGGTGTGAGGGCCGGGCACCCCTTCACATGACCCTTGGTGTGAGGGCCGGGCAACCCTTCACATGACCCTGGGTGTGAGGGCCGGGCACCCTTTCAATGCCATGAAACGGGGTGTGAAGGCCGGGCACCCATACAGTGCTGTGAACCGGGGTGTGAGGGCCGGGCACCCCTTCAGTGCCATGAATCGGGGTGTGAGGGCCGGGAACCTCTTCAGCACCATGACCCGGGGTGTAAGGGCCGGGCACCCTTTCACATGACCCGGGGTGTGAGGACCAGGCACCCCTTCACATGACCCGGGGTGTGAGGGCCGGGCACCCCTTCACATGACCCGGGGTGTGAGGTGCCGGGCACCCTTTCACATGACCCGGGGTGTGACGGCCGGGCACCCCTTCACATGACCCGGGGTGTGAGGGCCGGGCACCCCTTCAATGCCATGAATCGGGGTGTGAGGGCCGGGCACCCCTTAAGGTCCATGACCCGGGGTGTGAGGGCCGTGCTCCCCTTATGTGACATGACCCGGGGTGTGAGGGAAGGGCACCCAGTTAGTGACATGACCCGGTGTGTGAGGGCCGGGACCCCTCCAGCACCATGACCCGGAGTGTGTGGGCCGGGCACCCCTGTAGTGCCATGAACCGGGGTGTGAGGGCCGGGCACATCTTCAGTGCCATGAGCCGGGGTGTGAGGGCCGGGCACCCCTAATGTGCTGTGAACCGGGGTTTGAGGGCCGGGCACCCCTTCAGTGCCATGAACAAAAGTGTGAGGGCCGGGCACCCCTTCAGTGCCATGAACCGGGGTGTGGCCTGGCACCCCTAAACCGTTGTGAACCGGGGTGTGAGGGCGGGCAACCTTCACATGAACCCAGGGTGGAGGGCCGGGCACCCCCTTCAGTGCTATGAATCGGGGGTGTGAAGGCTGCACCTCAGCAACAAGACCCTGGGTGTGAGGGCCGGGTACCCTTCACATGACACGGGGTGTGAGGGCTGGGCGCCCCTTCACATGACCCGGGTGTGAGGAGCCGGGGCACCCCTTCACATGACCTGGTGTGTGCTGGCTCCTTCAGTGCCATGACCCGGGTTAGAGAATGTGGGCACCCTTTTCAGTGTCATGAATCGGGGTGAGAGGGCCGGCACCCCCTTCTGTGCCATGAACCTGGTGTGAGGGCTGGTCATTCCTTCAGTTATGACCTGGAGGGGGAGGGCTGGGCACTTTCTCAGTGCCCTGAACTGTGGGGTGTGAGGCCGGGCACCCTTTTCAGTACCATGAACGGGGGTGTGAGGGCTGGGCACCCCTTCAGCACACGAATGACACGGAGGCGCTGGCACTCTCCAGCACTATGGCCTGGGGTGTGAGAGCCGGACACCACTCCAGTGACATGACCTGGGTGACGGCTGGCTCCCCTTCAGTGACATGACCTGGGGTGTGAGGGCTGGGCACCCCTCAGTGAGACATGACCCGTGGTGTGAGGGCCGCACCCTTTCAGTGACATGTCCCTGGGTGTGAGGGCCGGGAACCCTTCAGTACCATGACTCGGGGTGAGGGCTGGGCACCCCTTCAGTGTCATGAACTGGGTGTGAGGCCGGGCACCCTTTCAATGCTATGAAACGGGGTGGAGGGCCGGGCACCTACAGTGTTGTGGGATCCGAGGTGTGTGAGGGCTGGGAACTTTCACTTGACGCTGGGTGGAGGGCCGGGCACCCTTCAGTGCCAAGGAACCGGGTGAAGCTGGGCACCCTTTCAGTTCAATGAAATGCAGGCCGGGCACCCCATCAGTGCCATCAACCGGGGTGTGAGGCTGGGCACCCCATCAGCAGCAGTGACCAGGGGCTGAGGGCTGGGCACATCTTAAGTTCCATGAACCGGGGCTTGAGGGCTGGCACCCTTTCAGTGCCATGAAACGGGTGTGCGAGGCCGGGCACCCTCCAGCACCATGACCCTGCAGGGCCGCACCCCTCACATGAATCGGGGTGAGGGCCGGGCACACCTTCACACCATGACCCGTGTGAGGCCCGGCCTGACTTTCAGTGCCATGATTCGGGGTGTGGGGGCGGGGAACCTCCAGCACCATGACCCTCTTGGGTATGAGGGGGGGGCAACCCTTCAGTGCTATGACACGGGGTGTGGCGCGGGCTGGGCACCCATCGCTTCATAACCTGGGTGTGAGGGCGGGTCACACCTTTCAGTGCCAAGGAACTGGTGTAGAGGCTGGCATTCTATCAGTGCATTCTTCTGGACACGGGGTGCGGCTGAGCTGCCCCTTCAGTGCGATGGTTCTCGTGTGGAGGGCCGGCACTCTTCAGTGACATGACCCGGGATGTTAGGGCTGAGCACCCATTCAGTGTCATGAACTGCAGGAGGGCCGGCACCCCTTAAGTGCCATGAACAGGGTAAGTGCCGGCACTCCCCTTCACATGACCCGGGGGTGTCAGGGGAAGGCCCTCCAGCCCCAGACCCGGGGTGTGAGAGGGCCGGGCACCCACTCACCAGCATGAACCGTGTGTGAGGGCAGGCCGGGCATCCCTTCTGTGCCATGAAAACGGTGAGGGCAGGGCACTGCCTAGTGCCATGAAACAGGAGGAGGGCCGGGCACTTACAGTGCTGCGAACAGGGTGAGGCAGGGCACCCCTTCACATGAGACGCGGGGTGTGAGGGTGGAGCACCCTTCAGTGCCATGAATCGGGGTGTGTGAGGGCTGGCACCCTCAGCACTATGACCCGGGGTGTTGGGGCTTGCCTGATTTCAGTGCCAAGGATCTCGGAGTGTGAGGCCTGGCTCGATTTCAGTGCCACATGCATCGGGGTGTGAGGGCCGGGCTCTTCATCAGCACCATGGACCCTGGGTGTAAGGGCCGCACACCCATTGAGTAACAAGACCAGGGGTGTGACGGCCGGGCACCCCTTCAGTGACATGACCCAGGGTGTGAAGTCCGGGCACCCTACCAGCACCATGACCCGGAGTGTGAGGGCCGGGCACCCCTTCAGTGACATGACCCGGGGTGTGAGGGCCGGGCACCCTATTTGCACCATGACCCGGGGTGTGAGGGCCGGGCACCCCTCCAGCACCATGGCCCGGGGTGTCAGGGCCGGACACCCATTCAGTGACAAGACTCGGGGTGTGACGGCCGGGCACCCCTTCAGTGACATGACCCGGGGTGTAAGGGCCGGGCACCCCTCCAGCACCATGCCCCGGGGTGTGAGGGCCGGGCACCCCTTCAGTGCCATGAACCTGGGTGTGAGGGCCGGACACATCTTCAATGCCATGAACCGGGGTGTGAGGGCCGGGCACCATTTCAGTGCCATGAAACGGGGTGTGAAGGCCGGGCACCCCTACAGTGCTGTGAACCGGGGTGTGAGGGCCGGGCACCACTTCACATGACCCGGGGTGTGAGGGCCGGGCACCCCATCACATCACCTGGCTAGAGGGCCGGGCACTTTTCAGTGCTATGAAACGGGGTGAAGGCTGGCACCCCTTTACAGTGCTGTGAACTGGGGTGTGAGAGCCGGGCACCCCTTCACATGACCCGGAGTGTGAGGGCCGGGCACCTCTTCAGTGCCATGAATCGTGGTGTGAGGGTGGGCACCCCTTCAGCACCATGACCCGGGGTGTGAGAGCCGGGCACTCATTGAGTGCCATGACCCGGGGTGTGAGGCCCGGGCACCCCTTTAGCCCCATGACCCGGGGTGTGAGGGCCGGGCACCCCTTTAGTGCCATGAATCGGGGCGTGCAGGCCGGGCACCCCTCCAGCACCATGACCCTGGGTATGAGGGCCGGGCACCCCTCCAGTGCTCTGACCCGGGGTGTAAGGGCCTGGCACCCTTTCAGTGCCATGAATCGTGGTGTGAGGGCCTGGCACCCCTTCAATGATATGACCCAGGGTGTGAGGGCCGGGCACCCTTTCAGCGCCATGACCCGGGGTGTGAGGGCCGGTCACTTCTTCAGTGCCATGACCCGGGGTGTGAGGGCCGGGCACTCCTTCAGCCCCGTGACTCGGGGTGTGAGGGCCGTGCACCCGTTTAGGTCTATGTAAAGGGGTGTGATTTCCGTGGACACCTTCAATGCCATGGCCAGGAGTGTGACGGCCGGGCACCGCTTCAGTGACATGACCCGGGTTGTGAGGGCCGGGCACCCCTTTAATGACATGACCAGGGGTGTGAGGGCCGGGCACCCCTTCAGCACCATGACCGGGGTGGAGAGCCGGCACCCCTTCAGTGTCATGACCTGGTGTGAGGGCGGGTCACACCTTCAGTGCAATGAACCCGGGTGGAGGGCTGGCACCCCATCAGTGCCATGACCCGTGAGGGCCGGGCACCCTTTCAGTGTCATGAACCGGGGTGTGAGGGCCGCGCACCCCCTTAAGTGCCATGAAACGAGGTGTGAGTGACGGGCACCCATACAGTGCTTTGAACCCGGGTGTGAGGGCCGAGCACCACTTCACATGACCCGGGGTGTCAGGGGAGGGTACCCCTCCAGCACCATGACCCGGGGTGTGAGGGCCGGGCATCCCTTCTGTGCCATGAAACGGGGTGTGAGGGCAGGGCACCTCGTCAGTGCCATGAAACAGGGTATGAGGGCCGGGCACCCCTACAGTGCTGCGAACAGGGGTGTGAGGGCCGGGCACCCCTTCACATGACGCGGGGTGTGAGGGTGGAGCACCCCTTCAGTGCCATGAATCGGGGTGTGAGGGCCGGGCACCCCTTCAGCACCATGACCCGGGGTGTTGGGGCTTGGCTCGATTTCAGTGCCATGATTCGGAGTGTGAGGGCCTGGCTCGATTTCAGTGCCATGCATCGGGGTGTGAGGGCCGGGCTCCCCATCAGCACCATGACCCGGGGTGTGAGGGCCGGGCACCCCTCCAGCACCATGGCCCGGGGTGTAAGGGCCGCACACCCATTGAGTAACAAGACCAGGGGTGTGAGGGCCGGGCACCCAATCAGTGCCATGAACCGGGGTGTGAGGGCCGGGCACATCTTCAGTGCCATGAACCGGGGTTTGAGGGCCGGGCACCCTTTCAGTGCCATGAAACGGGGTGCGAGGGCCGGACACCCATTCAGTGCCATGAACCTGGGTGCGAGGGCCGGGCACCCCTCCAGCACCATGACCCGGAGTGGAGGTCCGGCACCCCTTCTGCCATGAACCGGGGTGTGAGGGCCGGGCACATTTTCAGTGCCATGAACCGGGGTGTGAGGGCTGGGAACTATGTGCTGTGAACCGGGATGTGAGGGCCGGGCATCTTCAGTGCATGAACCGGGGTTTGAGGGCCGGGCACCCCTTCAGTGCCATGAACCGGGGTGTGAGGGCCGGGCACATCTTCAGTGCCTTGAAACGGGTGTGAACCCGGGCACCCCTAAACTGCTGAACCGGTGGTGAGGACCGGGCAACCCTTCACATGAACCCAGTGAGTGAGGGCCGGGCACCTTCAGTGCCATGAATCTGGGGGAAGGCGGGCACTCTTCAGCAACAAGACCAGGGGTGTGAGGGCGGGTACCCCTTCATATGACACGGGGTGTGAGGGCCGGGCGCCTCTCACATGACCGGGGTGTGAGGGCCGGGCACCCCTTCACATGCCGGGGTGTGAGGGCCGGGAACCCCTTCACATGACACGGGGTGTAGGGCCGGGAACCTTCACATGACCGGGGTGTGAGGGCCGGGCACCCTTCACATGACCCGGTGGGAGGGCCGGGCACCCCTTCAGTGCAATGAATCGGGGTGTGAGGGCCGGGCACCCCTTTAGGTTCATGACCCGGGGTGTAGGGCCGTGCTCCCCATTTGACATGACCCGGGGTGTGAGGGCAGGGCACCCTTTAGTGACATGACCAGTGTGAGGCGGGGACCCCTCCACCACCATGACCCGGAGGTGAGGGCCGGGCACCCCTTCAGTGCCATGAACAGAAGTGTGAGGGCGGGCACCCATTCAGTGCCATGAACTGGGGTGTGAGGGCCGGGCACCAGTTCCATGAAATGGGGCGTGAGGGCCGGGCAACCCATCAGTGCCATGACCCGGGGTGAGGCCCGGGCACCCCTTCAGTGACATGACCCGAGGTGTGAGGGCCGGGTGCCCTTTCAGTGCCATGAACCGGGGTGGAGGGCAGGGCACCCCTTCAGTGACATGACCTGGGGTGTGGAGGGCTGGCACCCATCCAGCACCATGCCCCGGGTGAGGGCCGGGCACCCTTAGTGACATGACCCGGTGTGAGAGCCGGCGCCTATTTAGTGACATGACCAAGGGTGAGGGCCGAGCACCCTCCAGCACCATGACCTGAGGTGTGGAGGCCGGGCACCCTACAGTGCTGGTGAACCGGGGTGGAGGGCTGGCCCCTTCAGCTATGAGCCGGGGTGAGGGCCGGTCTGCCCTTCAGTGCCTTAACTCGGGTGGCCGGCATCCTTCTTCCATGAAACGGGGTGTGAGGGCGGGCAGCCCAACAGTGCCTTGAACTGTGTTGAGGGCTGGGCACCTTTCAGTGTCATGAACCGGGGTTGAGGGCCGGGCACCCCTTCATTGACATGACCCGGGTGTGATGTCGGGCACCTTTCAGTGTCATGAACCGGGGTGTGAGGGCCGGCCTCTAAGTGCCATGAAACGGGGTGTGAGTGCCGGGCACCCAGAGTGCTTGAACAAGATGTGAGGGCTGGCACCCCATCAGTGCCATGAACCCTGGGTGTGATGGCCGGGCACCCCATCAGTGCCATGACCCGGGGTGTGAGACGGCACCCTTTTCAGTGTCATGAACCGGGGTGTGAAAGTCGGGCACCCCTTCAGTCATGAACTGGGTGTGAGGGCCGGAACCGGGTTCTGAGGGCCAGGCACCCATTCAACACCATGATCCAGGGGTGTCAGGGCCAGGCATCACTTCACACTTGACCCGGGGTGCCGGGCCGGGCACCCCATCGCCTCATGACTCGGGGTGTGAGGCCAGGCACTATGAGAATGCCATTAACCGGGCTGTAGAGGCCCAGGCACCTATAGTGCCATTACCCGGGGTGTGAGGCCGGGCTCTCCTTCCAGTGCCATGACCGGGGTGGCGGGCCGCACCCCACTTCAGTGACATGACCCGGGGTGTGAGGGCCGGGCACCCGCTTACTAGTGTCATGAACCGGGGTGTGAGGCAGGCACCTCTTAAGTGCCAAGAGCTGGGTGTGAGTGCCGGGCACCCATGCAGTGCTTTAAGACTTCAGGGTGTGACGTGGCCTTCACATGACCTTGGGGTGTCAGGGGCAGGCACCCCTCCAGCGCCCTGCCTTGACCCGGGGTGTGAGGTCCGTGCACCCCTTCAGTGCTTCTTACATGACCCGGGGTGGTGAGGCAGGGCTCCCCTTCAGTGCCATGACCCGGGGTGTGAGGCCAGGCACCCTTGGTGCCATGACCCGGGGTGTAGGGCGGGCACCCCTTGCCTGAACCGGGGTGTGAGCCAGGCACCCCTCAGCACCATGGCCCAGGGTGTGAGGGCGGACACCAGGTCAGTGATGACATGACCTGGGGTGAGACAGCCCGGCTCCTTCAGTGACATGACCCCAGGGGTGTGATGGCTGGGTACCCCTTAAGTGGCATGACCCGGGGTGTGAGTGC
>NW_024743556.1:0-15684 GCF_018991925.1 Homarus americanus
GTCCTCTCTGCCTGTCCCCATCGCCACTCGACCGTTGCCATAGGACTTTTGAGGGTATTGGGGTTTTGATGATGATAAGAGGTATGGGGAGCTGGATGATGGTTGCACGCGAGTTGATTTATGTGGTGAGGCAGGAGCGCAGGCTGCAACCACACATCTTGGCTCTCCCCTTTCCTGATCCAAAGGTGCAAGTGATGCAACGACTGGGGAGAGGGAGAGTTGCAATGGACTGCCGATAGCCCAGTTTGTTGAGTTTCGCCTTGTTAACTTGTCCATCAGGCATTGCCTTCATCCACCGGTGTAGTCGTTGGTTTTCCACGGTAGTCACCTCTTCCGCCATTGGGGTCTTCTTGGAGCTTTTTAAGCATGTCTGCCTGATGCGGGACTCCACCGCAGATATTTAGTTCGGGGTTTACTCCCGTAGCCTATACCTACCAAGGTTAATCCGCAAGGCAGCGGGGCAATGGTTGGTAGGCGCCAGAACGTGTACACATGCCAGTGTGCCTATGCGCCGTCGCTCTGGGGCCCACTGTTACTCTGGGGTCCCGTGCTAGTCTAGCCTGGGTCGACGAGGCACCCAGTTACCGTGTGTTGCCACGAGGAGGCACAGCTGGTGTCTTGATGGTGAGGAGGCTGTGTACTGGCAGGGGAAGACTTATGCAAGTTGCTTCCCTGTTCGCCACGAGGGCTAGCCAGCGGAGGTAGCTGAAAGCGAGAGGGAGCAAGCAGTGCTTGCACCCTATCACTGACATAATGCTGCCACACTTGACGCATTACACCACCCTGTGTGTATGATACAAAA
This sequence comes from Homarus americanus, assembly GCF_018991925.1. Lineage (NCBI taxonomy): Eukaryota > Metazoa > Arthropoda > Malacostraca > Decapoda > Nephropidae > Homarus > Homarus americanus. The sequence goes on from NW_024743556.1 coordinate 803, forward strand.
ACACAATTTTTTTTCTCTCTCTTTCTATCTCTCCTCTCTCTCTCGTCTCTCTCTCACCCGAGACACTGTAGGTGAGACGAAATAAATTTAATAATACTGGGTAGTATTTTTCTTGAAATTCTGAGGCCTCGGTGGTGTATAAATTGAACGCCACTTCCTTCACGAAACACATCACTGAGTTTCATGTGTTAGAGTAAATGTTTCACGACTGTTAGGTTTCTTTGAGGCTCTGACCTGTTCATGTCCTTCTGTTGGTGTTTATTAATTTTATCGACGTTTGCTGGAGAAATTTCTATCGGACATCAATCACGATTTTGTATCTGTGTGAAGTGAAAGGAAGAGTGAGAAAGGGATGAATGGAGAGGTAACGGGGAGGAGAGATCTGATCAGGAGAACAATGAGACGGAATAATAGACGGGGCATGAGAGAGGGAAGTAGAGGAAGGATAGTACAGGAGGGAGTCATCATCTCAAGGTAATGACAGGAAGTTGTACTTCAAAATATGTATGTATGACAGTAGCTACGGGGTGAGATGATCGTGTTCTGTTGATGGCCCGTAATGGTTGGTTTGTCTCTGCTTTGCATAATCTCACTCGGCGTGTCGTGATACACACAGCCTTGGAATATGTTTATAATGCCGTTTCTTCCGCTTTATAACTTCCCAGGATTCACTTGAGTGCCCTCTCCAGCCATTTTTTTCCCGCCGGTTATCCCAAGTATTGCAGTGAATAATAATAGTAATAATAATAATAACTTTTTTTTTAAAGTGCATGGCAGCCGGAAGGCTGACAATATACAGTTACTTAATTGGGAAATGGGTCACTTGATTGACAAATGATATACAAGTAACATATGTGATGCAGATATGATATATAATAACTAGGTGGGGAGAAGGTCATACTACAGGACATTTCAACATAGTGACAATGCAAAAAGGTACGATTGACTGGGAGTGAATACATTGGTTGATTACGAATTTTTGATAAATTTTACAATGGTTGGGACTGGGGTGTTCTTATAGCGATCAGTACGTGCTCGTATGGGTTGGATGCGCTTGTGATTTCGAACAGTAATTCGAGGACGAGGGATCTCGGGTGGAAGTAGGAGCCGGTGTCGAGGATGGTGCAGACGCTTCTCACCAAATTTGCAGGTGAGGTCGTGGTGATGGTCAGAGAGAGCCGAGAGGGTCAGTGTGTTGAGTGCTTCTAATATGTGGAGTAGGAAGGGGGAGAGAATAATTTTTACGTTGTGTGGCGTTTAGGGAGGAAGACCAGGCAGGGGAGGCATAGGTGAGCTTAGGAAGTATGGATGTTGAGTAAACACTGAGGAGCTCGGGCGCAGGAACTCCGAAGGACTTGAGTCGGCAGAGGAGGTGGAGACGAAAACTGGAGGATTTGATAACTATATTGATGTGTGTTTTCCAATTTAGTTTGTTATCTATAGTGACGCCGAGGACCTTAGTGGAGTCCACAACCTGGAGCGTGTTGGAGCCCAAAGTAATGGAGGGAGGTTGTACAAGGACGGAGGAAAGGTGGATGTGCATAGCCATGATCTTGGTATGGTTGATGGTGGTATAGTTGTTGGTGGCCCAGTTTTGGAGATGTTCAATAAATCCCTTTAGGGCGGTGTAGTCGGGAGCCGATTTGTTGACACTGATCCCGATGGTGGAGTCGTCGACATGTTTTCAGCGAGCAGAGGTTTCTCGTAGGGAATCATTGATAAGCATAAGGCAGCAGAGCGGTCCCATCTTGGTGCTTTAGGGGACGCCACAGGTGAGTAACTGAAAAGTGGAGACAGCCCCTCGGAAGCGTACGGTTTGGTGTCGGTCACTGAGGAAGTCTGTATGCCATGGTAAAAGACTTCTCCGAAACTCGAGGTCGATAGCGTTGTTGATTAAATTGTGGTCGATTAGGTCAAATGCTTTGGTGAAGTCAATGAAGGCGACAGCCACAGACGTCGTTCGTTTTCCAGATGGCGGTATGTGTAGTCGAGAAGCTGACAAGACAGTGAGTGATGGAGGAAGTTTTCATATTGCCAATTTGCTGAGGATCTATGGTGCCTGCAATATCAGCAGTCAAACACGAAACTTTAGCAGATTAAGCTGGGTATTGGGGTGATGACAATGGGTCGTAGCTCATTTAAGGATTGTGGGTTGGTTGACTTGGGCATTGGTGACACATACGAGGTCTACCAGTCAGCTGGGCATCTTGCTTGGCTGAGAGAAGCATTGATGATGGAGCAGAGGGGTTTAGCTAGTTCCGGGGAGAACTCCTTGTAGAGTTCCATTGGTAAGTAATTGGGAGGGGGTGAAGCGCTTTAACTTTAGTTTGTCCAAACGTTTTTCTAATTCAAATTCGTCTACTAAGTCAGCGGGAAAGGGGTTGGTAGGTAAGCAGGGAGACTGGTTGTGTCAAGCCGGGGGAGTGTCTGGCATATAGTTGCGAAATGGTTGTTTGATTGCTTAGCTGCGTCACCATTGGTGAGATTGTTAAGGAAGCGGAGGGGGTGTGTCTTATTTAGTTCCCACAGTTCTTTAAACTTAAATACCACTAACTGATGTTGATCCAGGTCTTTCAATTTGGTTGGATAGTGTGAACTTTGCAGTACGTATTTCATGGATGACTTGGTTGCGAAGGGACCTGTAGCGGTTGTGGTCATCGAGATAAAAGGAGCTGTCTCTCTGTTGCATAAGTCTTTTGATCCGAGGTGTGATCCAGGGCAAGTCAGCTGGGTGTGATCTGACGGACACCTCGGGGAAGAAGTGGTAGTGAGCTTCCTTGGTGGTGTTGGTATAATTTATCCATTTGGTGTCCACGTCATCCACACTAGGTACTTCAGTCCAGGGATGGTGAACTATCCACTGCCCGAAGAGACACACTGCAGAGTCAGCAATCGGCCTGTAGGTCTTGATGTAAGGGCTCTGCACGTGGCTGGTAGTGGCAGTGGCAGGAGGCATTGGTTGAGGTGTTTGGTACTGTTCTGCTAAGTCAGTTAAGATAAGGTCAAGGGTATTTTGACCGTGTGTGGGGAAGTTCACAACTTGTGATAGTGACAGCTGGTCCTGGATATCAGTTGTGTCAATTTCGTTATAATCCCCCCCCCGCATAATACTGGCTTGGCACATGGGTGCCTAACTCTGAGGTGGGCTGAGGTAGTAATGAGGTGATTGATGAGAGTGTCTTTCGTGGGTGAGCGAGGCGGATGGTATGCCAGACAGTACTTTCTAGAAGCAGTGTGGCACGGGTGGGCACGTGCCAGAACACATACCCATAATGCCTCCACATCAGCTGGGACTATAACATCCAGGCGTGACGGGCGTAGTTCATCTTGACAAAAGAGGGCAAAGCCCCCTCCGCGTCCACGTGAACGAAGGTGATGAAAGACTTGATATCCCTCAATGTGGCACATTTTGGAACCATTTCCCAAGCTTTGCATATGGCAACGACGTTGGCAGTGACTGATCGGACTGTGGTTGCCAGTTCGTCAAATTTATCAGCCAAGAAAGTGACACTGGAGAGCAGTAAAGAGGAGAGACCGTACCATATTCGGGGAACTTCAGTGTATTGGTAAGGTCTGCCAGGAGTAGGTTTCTCTGGTTTTCTAGTGGAAGTGATGGTCCTAATGGGCTTCTGTTTGTGACGCCCTTGTCTTCGGCTGCGAGCATGGAATATGTTCGGTGATTTTAGTCACACGATAATGCTACCGCCAGGATAACCGTTCCCATGCTTTAAATTGTACAGGGAGCAAGTAACTGGTGGTCATCTGTTGATATCTGTTGTTGTGGACGGACGGAAGTGTTTGTCCCCGGTGGCCGTAAACTCAATAGTGGCACTTTGAGGGCCACTGACACTGGTAGACTTCTTTTAATGTTTATCAAGTCGTAAACACCGCGAGTCCTTGTCTCCGGCACTTAAGGGGTCGCCGGCACTGTACCCACGGTATATGTAAACATCGCGGTGGTTCTTGTCACTGGCACTTTGAAGGTGACCGACAAAGTGCCCGCAGTCTGGTATTACACCGCTGTCAATTACGCTTGTTTTTGTGCCTTAACTTGGAACACACTGTTGGATCACTGTTTGATAACCAATCATTGCACTGAAATGTTTGGTGATAAATCCAGGGTGTAGTGATGTTGGGGGGGGGGGGCAGGGCCAACCAGAATAGGCTTGGCTACCAGTCCAGAGCGCCTACAGGATTGTGTTTATGCATTCTTGTATGTATATTTTGTGTATGTGAGGGGAACATTATGTGGCTTTGTTTGAGAGAATGATAATGGATAAATTGTATGTAGTGAGTCCTCTACTAAATTGCTGACTTTAAAACGGCTCTTCGTCCACATATTCTCCATTCCAGGTTCAATTCCCGACAATTTATGGAGACAATAATATACATTTTTTTTTCGCTAATTGCCTTTGAGGTCGTACATTCTTAACCAGGTGTACTGTATATCAGGAAAGCATAACTTGCAAAGTATTTTTTTCTTTTCTCATCACTAATCGGAGGAGCAACATGCATGTGGAGGCATTCAGGGGGCATTAGGAGGTACCAGGAGACATCAGGATGTATCAGAATGCATAAAGAGGCATCAAAAGGCATTCAGGAGGCACCAGGGTGTATTAGGAGGCGCCAGGGTGTATGTGGAGGCATCAGGATGCATAAATAGGCATCAAGATACATTAGGAGGCATAAGGAGGTATCTAAGAAGCATCAAGAGGCATCTGTTTAAGTGTCCAGATGGTAGGATTGCGATTGCACTGTTCTGATCATTATACCCATTTGATAACACAGTTACAGCCTCTGTCATCACCAGTTTTAATGTCTTCGCCTCTCTCTGTCGCTCACCTTAGTTCTTCTTTATAATTGGAGTCATATTTTAGGTGTCCTGGACTAAATGTGTCGCGTGGTGGTGTGACGTGAGAGCCTCGTATTTCACAGCCTTGTCCAGGGAGCAGTAACAACTTTTATTCATTTTATAACTTTGTGATATGGTGGAAGGTCTAGGCTACGTACTAAGCTTACTGTGAGGGTTGTTATTTTTAGCAGTATGTGTTGTATCTCTCTCTCTCTCTCTCTCTCTCTCTCTCTCCGTGTACAGTTCCAAGCCAGACTCTCACATTGTACAGCTCCTCATGACCTCTTGGATGCGTAGTTGTCGTATATAACGGAGTACCGAGGAGGAAAGGAAATTTTCGTTATAAAGTTATGTGATTTTTTCTGTTTTGTGATACGGACAAAAGTCATCACATTTAGGAGTCTTTGAGAAGAGATAGTGAAGCGTTGAATGTCATACGCCATAGAGATGTAAAATAGAAGCACCTTGGACAATGAATATATTTTTAACAAGTATTGAAAAGTTAGTTTTGTTTTTCATGTATTGATTAAGTTATTTTTCTTAAAGCGAACAAGTATAATCTGTGTTCCCGCTAATGAGAGAATATTTATATATGTTGAATATATTCCCTAAGACGTATTTTTCAAGATAGCTGTTTGTGTGTCGGTAAAGGATATTTGTTATTCGATAAAATATTGACATTAAAGATTTATGATTTCATTTTCTTCCTTAATACGGTATTATGTAGCGTGGAGGCTGGACCTTCAAGAAACAGGATTATGTTGGAGTTAATAGAGAGCGTAGCGGCGTCCAGTGGTATTTAGGGAAAGACCTCCTGCTGATGGGTGATCTTGGCTTGTGTGAAGCAACAATGGTTAAAACACATTTGTGCCTTGTATAAGAGGAGTGCCGTAGCAGAGCGCAACTTTTACGGCAGTTAGAACGAATAAACATCAGCGAATGAAAGAAAATGTGTTTGTGTATTTTCTTTTTTTCTCCCAGCCTCCCTACATTAACGCTGACAAGAGTAATGTATATATACTTTACATTACATTTGGGTGGGTAAGGTTACGAGGAAAATGTTTGACAGTGCACACATACTTTCCCCTGTATAGCCAAACATTAACCGCATGGGTCGCTCCTACCCTCCGGCACCCTTAGTCTACCATTCTCAAATTCACTTTCTAACCTCGTCTCACACAACTACATCAAGACTCACATTCCCACTGCTGTAATAGTTCTCGTTTTAGAAGTAAATGGAGAAAATGTAATCTGAACATAGTCAAGAACTTAATACAATTGCAAATAACATCACGAGCAACAAACTGGCGTTGATTTTTTTTTCATGAAAGCTTTGGCCATGTTGGTGGGGGACTGGCCAATGGCCATGGTTATGGGAGACTGGCCATGTTGGTGGGAGACTAGAAAAGGTGGTGGGAGGCTGGCCATGGTGGTGGGAGACTGGCCACGGTGGTGGGAGACTGGCCATGGTGGTGGGACTTGTATTAGTGATGGGAGGCTGTACACTAGGGGGCAGTGAAATTTTGCTCAAAGCTGCACTCTTCAGGCATTGTTCCTTATACATATCTAAGACTCCATGCCAAATTTGAAGCTGATATGTCGAGGTTTAGTCTGCCGCATTTTCTACTGAAATTTTTAAATTTACCTACAGTACTAGCCAAACAGCCGCTGTGGCGGTGCAATGTTCTGTTCAGTGTTTATCAACTTTTTTTTCATATCTCTTATTTCATTTAAGTTGTCTTGTTGCAGATGAGTATGGTGCTATGTCTATATTGATTATCAGCCTTTTCTCATTTCATTTCTCAATGTTGTGTTACTGTACTGTAATGTAGGGGAGACCTGGGTAAGTTGGCGCATGATGCGGACAGAGTTAGGAGACAGCTTGAGCAAAAACATAGATATCTGGTAGCTGGAGATATTCCTTATGTTGAGGATAATTCAGATGATTCAAGAGATATTCCTCTCGTCAATACTGATGCTGATTTTGTCCCTGATCCAAGGGCTCTGACAGACACCAGTTCACAGAACCGGACAAGACTCCCTACACTGGCTGCCGCTTGTGACCGATACTTGATTAGTGATTATGCTGGAGCTGCCATTGCTACTGCCACCTTAACTGACTAAGGCATTATCACAAAGGATGACAAGAGTCAGGTTATTGGACCACATAAGCTGCGGGATGCGAGACAAAAATACCGATTTAAGAGGCAAGAAATTGAGATGGCTAGTTTAGATAATTTGACGTCACTCTATTTTGATGGTAAGAAGACCGCCACTCGTGTGATGATAAAGAATGAGAAGACGGAGAAATGGAGTTCGAGGATGATGGTGAAAGATCATTATGTTGTAGGGGTATCGATATATTAATGTTGTCTAGCACTCAGGATGGAAGGAAACTCTAATGTGGTTTTCTTATATAATATATATAAGTTATATGATAGACAGTCTGGTGCTGGAGATGCCGTGTGGTGGGGAGCAGCTCAGTAGAAGACGTTCGGGAGTATCGTGTTGAAGGAGGTAGATGTGCAGGAGCTTCGTTAGAAAAGGTGTTGCCTGTTGCTGGCCTCCTGGTTGAATGAAATGTTAATAGCGTGGAGCTTGCTGGAGGAGATGTTGCTTGTTCAGGAAAATGGGCAGAATGAGAGTTGGTTGGTGAGGAAGCTCAGAGAAGGACATGCTCGCTGGCGGGAGCGAGGACCGCCAGGCAGGCGGAGGAGAGGCGAGGGTCGCCAGGCAGCGGCAGAGGAGGAGGTGTTGCTTGTTCAAGAAGATTGGTCAGACTGAATCTCGATACGATACGAAGTCTTTAGTTAAGAGGTGAAAGAAGATTATTAGGGGTTGAAGGAAAAGTGGTGAAACTGAAATACAGTAGGAGTAGAAAGAATCTGGGCTCAACCAGATCGCTTCATCTTTCTTATTGGTGTTTTGTCTTTGTTCTGCTCCCTTGGGTCGTCAGACCTTTGTATTAATATTGGTTTATTTATATAATGCTGCTTATTATTATTATTTTTGTTATTGTTGGAGTTAGTGAGCCCGCCCAGGTCCTTGTGTAACTGGGAGGGTAGTCACATTTTTTTTTGGTGTTAGTTAAGTGTTAGTTGTGTTAGTCTAAAGGTACACTGTATGGAGAGGCCTGCCAGGTTCTTAGTGGAGCTGGTTGGTCACTCTCATCTTTATTCCTCTAGTAATGTTTTATGTAGAAATGTGTATATTGAGGCAGGAGGTGGTTCAATTACTTCTTCCTGGCTGATATAACTGAGAGGGTAATCACATTATTATTATTAGTATTATTAATATATATATATATATATATATATATATATATATATATATATATATATATATATATATATATATATATATATATATATATATATATATATATATATATATATATATATATATATTTTTTTATTTTTTTTTTTTTTTTTTTTTTTTTTGAGTTAGTGAGCCCGCCCAGGTCCTTGTGTAGCTGGGAGGGTAGTCACATTTTTTTTTTTTACTAAGATGTTAGTTCAATGTTAAATGTTAAATGTTAAATATTAGTTATGTTAGTCTAAAGGTACACTGTATGGAGAGGCCTGCCAGGTTCTTGTGGAGCTGGTAGGTCACTTTATCCTACCTTCAATGTCGTATGGGTATAGTTCCTGGTCGACTATTACTGGACTTGTTTTAATCTTGGCTATTGGTATTATCTTGAATTTGTTCTTATTTGTCCTGATTTTCCATTTTTTCTCAAAAATCATTTATGTTTTTTATCGCTCTTACCGTGTAGAGTGCCATAAATTGGGTTGATTTTCCTGGGTATGATACTATTTGAGTAATATCATCAGCAAACATTACATATTCGCTAAAGGGGGTAGGTTGAGGTGTGTCTGAAGTATAAATTGTATATAGTGTTGGAGAAAGGCATCCTCCTTGAGGTACTCCACTCTCAAGATTAAACATAGTTCCCATAAAGTTTCCAATTTGAATTTGTGCTCTCCTATCATCTAAATAGTTACACAATATTCTTAGCAAGTATTCGTTAAGTCCCAGTTTTAATATTTTATATTTCAAGCCTAAATGCCAAACTTTATCAAAAGCCTTAGAAACATCCCTTAAAATTATATTGATCTGGTTACCCTTGCTTTTTTCTATTGCAATTATTTCCGTTATTGTAGCTATTGCAGTTAGGGTATTTCTATTGGGCATAAATCCATGTTGTCTGTTGTTAGTTTTCCCATGTTGTGTTAAAAAGGCTATAAGTCTTGAATTTAATATTTTTCCAATAGTTTCCCGGTAATTTCTAATAAAGATATTGGCCTGTAGTTTAATATTTCCTTATTGTCCTTACCCTCTTTAGGAATAAATATCATTTTTAGCATATTTTAGTTTGTCTGGAAAGTAACCAGTTATTAAGCATGCGTTATAAATGTTTAATAGTGTATTTAAAATGTTTTCAGGTAGATTCATGATCATGAGTTTTCGTATTACCCGTGAGCCCAGGGCTTTTTTTTCTCAAATTCTCAGACAGTGCAGGATCATTTCTCCTATGGTTATTATTTGATTATTAGGTAATAAGTTATAGTCTATACATGCCTTGGGGTGATTCTATGTATTTGTCTTCCCATTTCTTCTTCTATCCTTTCTTCGTGTTCACTATCAAAATCTTCATTTTCCTCATCTGATATTTTAAAAACTTTTACCCATTCCCTTTTGAATGCTGACTCTTGTTCATTTTCCTCATGCAATTTTGTTCCATTTGGTCTTTAATGTATGGTGTTTTTTGCTTGTTGTGCCCCATCATCTTGTTTATGGAAGTCCAAAATGTTTTTGTGTCTTTAGTCATGTCAGCCGCCATTATAATATCATTCCATTTTTTATTGTTTGCTTCCTTACATGCGTCTCTTAATTTTATCTGTAGTGCTATCTGTGTCGTATATAGCCATCTGTTACTGCCGTGTCTTTCCATATACCTGTTTATTTCATTGTAATGGGTTTGGATTAATTTAACTTCTTCTGGTAGTCTGTTGTTGGGTAATGTTCTAAAGTGTGAAGTAGGAGTGTGTTTGGTTATAGATGTTTTATTGCTGAGTGCAGTCTGTCCATTTCTGAGTCTTGTTCTGCATTCTGTTGTTTTCCCTTGTAGGTTAATCGAGTGGTGATTACTTTCTGGTCGTCTTGAAGCTGTCCCAGTCTGTTTTACTCATTTTCAGTCTTTTTTATTGGTATCTGTATGGGGGCTTGTTGACAGTAAATAGTATAATTGCGATGGTCACTGCCTGTAAGAGGTCCCCAGCTTATAAGTGGTAATTGAAAAAGGCTTTGTTGTTGTAAAAATTTTGTCTGGTGTCGATTGTGTATTGTGATTTCTCCAGGTTGGAAAGTTAGGACCCAGATGATTGATTTTCCCTAAATTTATTAATTGATTAAGGGCGTTTCCCACGACGTTATTATTTGTATTGTCAAAAATCCTATGTCTGGCGTTAAAGTCTCCTAAGATGTACATCGGATGACTATTGTTAGCCAATTTTAATAGGTCTTCTATAGGTAAGTAGGGTCGTCTCGGTGGGAGATAAGTAGTAGCAATAATTACGTCTCCTTGAGTTGTATTTATTTTTATTGCTAGAAATTCATCCTGGAAGTCATCAATTAGTTTAAATTTTAAGTTTCTTTTAACCGCTATCGCTACTCCGTCATTTTTCTCGCCCGATTTATTTCTTTGGTTTCCATAATAGTTAAAGAGTTTTATGTTGTTGTTTTCTGTCTCACCGTGACTGTTTATTAGTATAATGTCAGGGTCAATTTCTTGATATATATTACTTAGGTTAATTCTCTCAGTCTTCCAGTTTCTTACGTTGTGTTGTATTATTCTTAAAGTTCTTACTGTTTGTCTATTGTCCATTATTTCTTATACTTGGATTGTAACTGTTGGAGTAACCTATCATCCTGTTTCCCGCTTCTGACTCTTCTAAACTCTGACGGGTCTACTATTTTAAAGTCATTGGTCGTAATCTTTAGTTTGTCCGTAGTAATTAGTGACCAGACATAATCTTCACTTAGGGATTTTTCTTGATATGTTCACTTGTATATCCCTCCTTCACAGTTTTTTACTATTGTCCCTCCTGTTGGTCTCGATGTTGGGATTCCATGTTTTGTTGTAGTGATAACTTTTAATCCAATTTCTTCAGCAGATTCAGGTTGTATATTGTGATCAGTTTCCATCTTATCTTCTCTCCTCCTACTCCTTTGTCTTATAGTCTGTCCTTTTGTTATTTCTATCTTCTCTTTGTCACTTCTAGTCATTTGTCTGGGATCTCTATCAGTCGCTTGTGTATCAGCTGTTGCTCCTTGCTCAAACCTTTGTTCGTCTTGATGTAGTCTTTCTCTCAGTTCGCTTGCATATGTTGTCTGAAATAGTTTTTCGGCTTGTGGATTCTCTGAAATATCATCTCTGGTAGGTTATTCAATTTAAACATTTCCTTAATTCCTCATTTAACATGATCCAGGTACGTGATATTCATTCTGCAAATGTGCACATGGATCATCTACTAATCATTACCCTTATCATGTATTGGCTCACTTGGTTTAATACTGTGGATTCTGGTCTACCGACCTCTTGGACCCCGCTCTCTTTGCTATTTCGACGTATGTCGTATCCTTCTTATCTTGTTCCTTTTCCTTGTTTCTTACATTGTATTTTTATCATGTGTTTTTTTTTTTGGGCATGCCATTGCTAACGTCCTATGTCCTATGTAGCACATTCCCGTTTCTCTTACAGTTGAGACAGCCAACATGTATCATTCTGCTTACATTCAGTGTAGGTATGGTCGTCGCCTGCACAATCTGAGCAGTACTTTTTTTCTTTTTCCGGACAGTCTCTCGTTGTGTGTTCTTCATATTTGTAGCAGGAGAAGCAAGTTTGCAGACTGATGAATGACTCCTTCTTTATTTGATGTGGTGTGACTGACATGTTGAATATTAGAAAGCCCTGTTGTAAAACTTTCTCAGCCATTGACACTTCTTCAAAAGTAATCTTAAAAACATGAGTATAGTCCTTTATCTTAATGACTTCTTCAATCTTCATCCACCTATTTTGGCGTTCCAGTTCTTCTTTCAGGTCTTCCGATGTCTTCCTCCCGATCTCTTGATCGACTTGACGAACAAAAACTGATCTTTTTGCTTTTTGTTCTGGTGGCATGACAACAATAAGGCCTTCATTGTAAAATATATCTCTTGCTTCTTTTTGAAAGGATTTTATCTGAATCAAAGTCATCTTTACAGATTACTTTAAAACCTTCATTGGTGCTGAATATTCTAGTTAGTGGGACTTGCAGTTTGTTGTAAGTGATTTCTGCCACTTTTCCCCTTCCAATAGAGTGTCCTTTATCTCTATGTTTTATTCTAATGCTTGTTGTCATCTTCTTGATTACATCTAATCCTACCTATAACACAGGGCTCCTGCCTGGGAGCAGTGACCCCACCCCCCCCTCTTGGACGGGGGTCGGGCTCGTAGGGTTCTGCACCCAGGTTACCTGTGACTATAGTTATGTCTAAGAAAGTTGCCACCTACCGGTGACCCCCGGACAAGGGGTGCCCTGCACTATCACAGGTTCCCTTGCCGGATCGACCGTATCGCTAAGTCCCGCCTCCCGTTCAAAGAACGGAGTGCATGAGGGGGATGAAAAAAAGGAAAGAAGAGGACTTAGAGAGTAGAAACAGCCTACCTACCACGCCACGTTCGGTTAGCCAATCAGAGCACCGCAGTAAACGTGCATGTATCACGCCACCGTGGGGCACCACTGATTGGCCAATCCAGGACGTAGATGCACGGGTAGTAGCCGTGTTCTGGGTAGAGGCCAACATTTGTTTTTTCCAAAGTTGGAATTTCCCGTACAATCTGTGATGGTAATTACACCGTCACTATGTTGAGTAAGTACAATCACTAGGATTGAGTGTCTTATCACAACAAAGTTGCAGACTCAAACATGCAGCAAAAGAATCAGGTCTTCGCAGCTCCGGGTCCAGCAGTCTTTCACGAAATTGTTCTGAAGGTTGTGACTCCATGTTACAGGTTATATATACATGAACACCTTCGGAAGTGTCTGTTATACCTGTACCAGTAGTCAGAAATCTACAGCGGGATCTGGTAAGGAAAACTGTACCCAGGTAAAGCTTCCTTCATGCCTGTTAATCTGGTGAAAAGGCATGAATGTATAATTGGAATGACGAAATAAAATTGGTTAAATTGATATTTTTTGTCATTAATATTAAAAAGAATACAGTATATATATATATATATATATATATATATATATATATATATATATATATATATATATATATATATATATATATATATATATATATATATATATATATATATATACATTGATATCTTGATAAAATCACACGGGAAAATGGAAACAACGGAGTACCTTAGCTTTCGTCTTTATTCAAGATATCTTCAGAGGCAACTGGATTACATGGACAGAGAGAGGCTTAAATATACAGGGTGACCTAAAAACATGAGGTCAGGTCATAATGATGACATCCACTAATCCCCACACCAACACAACCGTAGAGGAGCTTAAGAGAAGGGTGGTGACGTGACTAGACACGTGGATTTACATGAAATATATATATATATATATATATATATATATATATATATATATATATATATATATATATATATATATATATATATATATATATATATATATATATATATACCCACGCTCCCTCCCCACCCCCACGCTCTCCCCTACCCTCCACGCATTCTCCCTACCCTCACGTTCTCTTCCTCCCTGCCCGCTCTCTCCCTACCTCCACATTCTCTCTCTCCCTCCCTCCCCGCTCTCTCCCTATCTCGACGTTATCTCCCTCCCTTGACGTTTTCTCCCTTCCTTGACGTTCTCTCCCTTCCTTGACGTTCTCTCCCTCCTTCCACATTCTGTCTCTCCCTCTACGCTCCCTCCCTCCGTCTACACTTCCTCCCTCCCTTCCACGCTCACTTCCGATGTACCCACCTTTGCTAGCCACCCTATCTCCCTCGCCAACACTAACCTCCCTTCCCCCTCATCATGCTTCCTCCCCCTCCATCAGTTCCCTTTCCCATCTCCCCTCCCCCCACCAGACCCCCATTCCTGTCGATAAATCTACACTCCATACTGTATTATTAAACAGATTTCGTGAATTAGATCCCATGCAACATTTAAATATACAGGATATATATTTTTTTAACCTCGCTAAAATTGGAGGTTTGTATCGTCAATGGACAGCATTTGTTAATATCCAGCCAAATGTTACTGGGTTAACCTGAGCTTGGAGGGAAAATAATGTCACTTAGTCTGTATGTGATGATTTTTTTTTCCTCGATAAGTTGTTCTAAGGTTAATATTTGGTGATGATAATAAATGTTTGCGTAAATTGGCGGTGGTTTAGGTTTTTGTTTTGTCAAGTCTTTTTTTTTATTCTTTATCATGTAAGTTATTATTTTTCATCTTTTATTTTTGGTGAATTCAGTGTGAAATTTTATGTAAATATTTTTTTTTACGTAAATTACCATTTGATATGTTCAGTAATTTATGTAAATTCTTATGATATTCGTTATATAAATTAAGTGATTTTATAGATAATTTTGTGTATAATGTTATTTTGTATGTTCATTATTCTACATAAACTGCAGCTTGTTCATAATCATTTCATTTGTACCAAAACAGTATTATAGGACCGGTGATGTCCCCTAAATATTATCACAGTACCAAAATTAAGTGATAAACCTGGTTCAAAATACTCTATAGTATAAGAAACACACACAGGTAAACAGAACACGTAACCTTATTAATCACCCAGGTGTATCGAGGAAGTTATACTGTAATAAGGTTGTGTGCAGAAACTTGTTAATTGTATGGAAGGTTTTTGTTTTTCTATTTGCTGATCAAGGACTTGTATTGGTATTACACAGTTAAATTTGGTAAAGAGCATTTAACCGTATACGCTCATAATGATTAGTCACATTGGTTCTCAAATACACTCTCTCTCT
>NW_024743557.1:0-13380 GCF_018991925.1 Homarus americanus
GCACCCCTTTAGGACCATGACCCGATGTGTGATGGCCATGCCCTCCTTCAGTGACATGACCCGGGGTGTGACGGCAGGCACCCCTTTAGTGACATGCCCCGGGGTGAGGGCCGGGCACCCCTCCAGCACCATGACCCCGAGTGTGAGGGCCGGGCACCCCTTCAGTGTCATGAACCGGGGTGTGACGGCCGGGCAATCTTCAGTGCCATGAACCAGGGTGTGAGGGGCCAGGAACCCTTTCAGTGCCATGAAACGGGGTGTGAAGGCCGGGCACCCCTACACTGCTGTGAACTGGGGTGTGAGGGCCGGGCACCCCTTCAAATGACCAGGGATATGAGGGCCTGGCACCCCTTCAGTGCCATGAATGGGGGTGTGACGGCCGGACACCCCTTCAGCACCATGAAACCGGGGTGTGAAGGCCGGGTTTCGATTTTCTTAGTGCCATGAATCGGGGTGGAAGGCACCCCTCTAGCACCATGACCCGGGGTATGAGGGCCGGGCACCCCTTCAGTGCTATGACCCGGGGTGTGAGGGCCAGGAACCCCTTCAGTGACATGACCCCGGGCGTCAGGGCCCGGCACCCCTTCAGTGCCATTAAACGGGGTGTGAGGGCGGGGCACCCCTTCAGCACTACGGGTCTGGGTGAGGGCCGGGCACCTCTCCAGCACCATGGCCCGGGGTGGGAGGTCCAGACAGCTCTGCAACACCATGGCCCGGGTGTGAGGGCCGGGCACCCCTTCAGTGTCTTGACCCGGGGTGTCAGGGCCGGACACCCCTCCAGCACCATGGCCCGGGGTTTGACGGCCGGGCACCGCTTCAGTGCCATGTCCCGGGGTGTGAGGGCAGGGCACCTTTTCAGTGCCATGACCCTGGGTGTGAGAGCCGGGCTCGATTTCAGTGCCATGAATCAGGGTGTCAGGGCCGGACACCCCTCCAGCACCATGACCCGGGGTATGAGGGCCGGGCACCCCTTCAGTGCTATGACCCGGGGTGTGAGGGCCGGGAACCCTTTCAGTGACATGACCCGGGGTGTGAGGGCCTGGCACCCCTTCAATGACATGACCCGGGGCGTCAGGGCCGGGCACCCCTTCAGTGCCATGAGCCGGGCTGTGACGGCCGGGCACCCCTTCAGTGCCATGAAACGGGGTGTGAGGGCCGGGCACCCCTACAGAGCTATGAACCGGGGTGTGAGGGCCGGGCACCCCTTCACATGACACGGGGTGTGAGGGCCGGGCATCTTTTCAGTGCCATGACCCAGGGTGTGAGGGCCGGGCACCCATTCATTGCCATGAATCGGGGTGTGATGTCCGGGTACCTTTTCAATGCCATGAATCGGGGTGTGAGGGCCGGGCACCCCTACAGCACCATGGACCGGGGTGTGAGGGCAGGGCATACCTACAGTGCCATGTCCAGGGGTGTGATGGTCGGGCACCGCTTCAGTGCCATGACCCGGGGTGTGAGGGCCGGGAACCCCTTCAGTGACATGACCGGGGGCGTCAGGGCCGGGCACCCTTTCAGTGCCATGAGCCGGGCACCCCTTCAGTGCTATGACCCGCGGTGTGAGGGCCGAGCACCCTTTCAGTGCCATGACCCGGGGTGTGAGGGCCGGTCACTCCTTCAGTGCCATGACCCGGAGTGTGAGGGCCGGGCACCCCTTCAGCCCCATGACCCGAGGTGTGAGGGCCGGCCACCCATTTAGGTCTATAACCAGGTGTGTGAGGGCCGGGCACACCTTCAGTGTCATGACCAGGGGTGTGACGGCCGGGTCACCGCTTCAGTGCAATGACCCGGGGTGTGAGGGCCGGCCACCCCTTCAGTGATATGACCCGGAGCGTCAGTTACGGGCACCCCTTCAGTGTCATGAGATGGGGTTTGAGGGCCGGGCACCCCTTCAGTGCCATGAAACGGGGTGTGAGCGCCGGGAACCCCTACAGAGCTATGAACCGGGGTGTGAGGGCCGGGCACCCCTTCACATGACACGGGGTGTGAGGGCCGGGCACCCCTCCAGCACCATGGCCGGGGTGTGAGGGCCGGGCACCTCTCCAGCACCATGGCCCGTTGAGTGATGGCCGGGCATCCCTTCAGTGACTTAACCCGGGGTGTCAGGGCCGGGCACCCCTTTAGTGCCATGAGCCGGGGTGTGAGAGACGGGCACCCCTTTAGTGCCATGAAACGAGGTGTGAGGGACGGGCAACCCAACAGAGCTATGAATCGGGGTGTGAGGGC
The DNA here is from genome assembly GCF_018991925.1 of Homarus americanus. Lineage (NCBI taxonomy): Eukaryota > Metazoa > Arthropoda > Malacostraca > Decapoda > Nephropidae > Homarus > Homarus americanus. The sequence goes on from NW_024743557.1 coordinate 2,227, forward strand.
CGGACACCACTTCACATGACACGGGGTGTGAGGGCCGGGCACCCTTCCATATGACACGGGGTGTGAGGGCCGGGCACCTTTTCAGTGCCATGACCCAGAGTGTTAGGGCCTGGCTCGATTTCAGTGCCAAGAATCGGGGTGTCAGGGTCGGGCACCCCTCCAGTGACATGACCAGGGGTGTGAGGGCCGGGCACCCCTTCAGTGACATGACCCGGGGTGTGAGGGCCGGGCTCCCCTCCAGCACCATGACCCGGGGTGTGAGGGCCGGGAACCGCTTCAACCCCATGACCCGTGGTGTGAGGGCCGGGCACCCCTTTAGGTCCATGACCCGGGGTGTGAGGGCCGTGCACCCCTTCAGTGCAATGACCCGGGGTGTGAGGGCCGGGCATCCCTTCAGTGTCATGAACCGGGGTGTGATGGCCGGGCACCCTTTCAGTGCCATGAAACGGGGTGTGAGGGCCGGGCACCCCTACAGTGCTGCGAACCTGGGTGTGAGGGCCGGGCACCCCTCCAACACCATGACCCGGGGTATGAGGGCCGGGCACCCCTTCAGTGCTATGACCCGGGGTGTGAGGCTGGCACCCTTTCAGTGATGATCCAGCTAGAGGGCTGGCACCCCCTTCAATGACATGACCTGGGTATGGGCATCCCTTCAGTGTCATGAACCGGGGTATGAGGGCCGGGCACCCTTTCAGTGCCATGAAACGGGGTGTGAGGATCCGGGCACCCCTTCAGTGCTATGACCCGGGGTGTGAGGACCGTGCACCCTTTCAGTGACATGACCCGGGGTGTGAAGGGCGGGCACCCCTTCAATGACATGACCCGGGGTGTGTGGGCCGGACACCCTTTCAGTGCCATGACCCGGGGTGTGCGGGCCGATCACTCCTTCGGTGCCATGACCCGGTGTGTGAGGGCCGGGCACCCCTTCAGCCCCATGACCCGAGGTGTGAGGGCAGGGCCACCCGTTTAGGTCTATATCCAGCTGTGTGAGGGCCAGGCACACCTTCAGTGCCATGGCCAGGGGTGTGACGGCCGGGCACCGCTTCAGTACCATGATGCAGGGTGTGAGGGCCGGGCACCCCTTTAGTGCCATGAGCCGGGGTGTGAGAGCCGGGCACGCCTTTAGTGCCATGAAACGGGGTGTGAGGGCCAGGCACCCCTACAGAGCTATGAACCGGGGTGTGAGGTCCGGGCACCCCTTCACATGACACAGGGTGTGAGGGCCGAGCACCTTTCCAGTGCCATGACCCGGGGTGTGAGAGCCGGGCTCGATTTCAGTGCCATGAATTGGGGTGTGAGGGCCGGGCACCCCTCCAGCACCATGACCCGGGGTATGAGGGCCGGGCACCCCTTCAGTGCTATGACCCGGGGTGTGAGGGCCGGGAACCCTTTCAGTGACATGATCCAGCTTGTGAGGGCCGGGCACCCCTTCAATGACATGACCCGGGGTGTGTGGGCTGGGCACCCTTTCAGTGCCATGAACCGGGGTGTGAGGGCTGGACACCCCTTCAGCCCCATGACCCGGGATGTGAGGGCCGGGCACACGTTTAGGTCTATGACCAGGGGTGTGAGGGCCGAGCATACCTTCAGTGCCATGGCCAGGGGTGTGACGGCCGGGCACCGATTCAGTGCCATGACCCGGGGTGTGAGGGCCGGGCACCCCTTTAGTGCAATGAAACGGGGTGTGAGGGCAGGGCACCCCTACAGAGCTATGAACTGCGGTGTGAGGGCCGGGCACCCCTTTAGTGCCATGAGCCGGGGTGTGAAAGACGGGCACCCCTTAAGTGCCATGAAACGGGGTGTGAGGGCCGGGCAACCCAACAGAGCTATGAATCGGGGTGTGAGGGCCGGGCACCACTTCACATGACACGGGGTGTGAGGGCCGGGCACCCTTCCATATGACATGGGGTGTGAGGACCGGGCACCTTTTCAGTGCCATGACCCGAGGTTTGAGGGCCGGGCACCCCTTCAGTGCCATGAATCAGGGTGTGAGCGCCGGGCACCCTTCAGCAATATTACCCGGGGTGTGAGGGCCGGGCTCGATTTCAGTGCCATGAATCTGATTGTGAGGGCTTGGCACCCCTCCAGCACCATAACCCGGGTTATGAGGGCCGGGCACCCCTTCAGTGCTATGACCCGGGGTGTGAGGGCCGGGCACCCTTTCAGTGTCATGATCCAGGGTGTGAGGGCCGGGCACCCCCCTTCACTATTAATGACCTGGGCGGTGGTGTGGGTTTGGGCACCTTTCTCAGTGCTAAGGAGCGGTGTGAAGGGCCGGTCACTCCTTCCAGTGCCATTACCCGAGGTGTGAGGGCGGGGCACCCCTTCAGCCCCATGACCTGGGGTGTGAGGGCCGGGCACCCGTTTAGGTCTATGACCAGGGGTGTGAGAGCCGGGCACACCTTCAGTGCCATGGCCAGGGGTGTGACGGCCGGGCACCCCTTCAGTGTCATGACCCGGGGTGTGAGGGCAGGGCACCCCTCCAGCACCATGACCCGTGGTGTGAGAGCAGGGCACCCTCGCTGCGACACTGTGCGAGGATCGGGCACTCAGTGCCATGATCCGGGGGTGTGACGGCCGGGCACCCTTTCAGACATGAATCGGGGTAAGCGACCGGGCACCCCTTCAGCGCTCCATGACCCGGGGTGTGACGGCCGGGGACCCCTTTAGGTCCCTTCCCGGGGTGTGATGGCCGTGCACCCCTTCAGTGACATGACCCGGAGTGTGAGGGCCGTGCACCCCTTCAGTGTCATGAACCGGGGTGTGACGGACGGGCACCCCTTCAGTGCCATGAACCGGGGTGTGAGGGCAGGGCACCCTTTCAGTGCCATGAATCGGGGTGTGAGGGCCGGGCACCTCTTCAGCACCATGACCCGGGGTGTGAGGGCCAACCACCCCTCAGTGCCATGAATCGAGGTGTGAGGGCCGGGCACCCCTTTAGCACCATGACCCGGAGTGTGAGGGCCGGGCTCGATTTCAGTGCCAGGAATCGGGGTGTGACGGCCGGGCACCCTTTTAGTGCCATGAAACGGGGTGTGAAGGCCGGGCACCGCTATAGTGCTGTGAACTGGGGTGAGAGGCCCGGGCACCCCTCCAGCACCATGACCCGGGGTATGAGGGCCGGGCACCCCTTCAGTGCTATGACCCGGGGTGTCAGGGCCGAGCACCCTTTCAGTGCCATGACCCGGGGTGTGAGGGCCAGCCACTCCTTCAGTGCCATGACCCGGGGTGTGACGGCCGGGCACCCCTTCAGCCCCATGTCCCGAGGTGTGAGGGCCCGCCACCCGTTTAGGTCTATAACCAGGTGTGTGAGGGCCGGGCACACCTTCAGTGACATGACCCGGGGTGTGAGGGCCGGCCACCCCTTCAGTGACATGACCCGGGGCGTCAGTTACTGGCACCCCTTCAGTGCCATGAGCCCGGGTGTGAGGGCCGGGCACCCCTTGAGTGCCATGAAACGGGGTGTGAGGACCGGGCACCCCTACAGAGCTATGAACCGGGGTGTGAGGGCCGGGCACTGTATGTATATTCTGTATTATGTATGCTGTATTATATATTATGTATGTATATGATGTATGTGCTCCATTTATATATATTATTTATTCAGCCTAGGTAGCAGCGCGTGGCAATGTTATTACCATTTCCCACATGCTTAATTAATGTGCCTGGCGACGTATGGAAGCTGTTAATGTCTCACTTGCCATACGTGGTCTATAGAGCAGTTGACAAGCAGACAGGTTGAGGAGCGGTACTCTCCTTGTGTACATATCTCTTATCCAGTAAATAGAACCTACAAAATCTATACAGGTGTTTGTGTTCGCTCCTGTATATTGAACTTATTACCCAGAACATGAACATGGCCCAGTGTGTACTTTTACTGGATAATTACGAGTGACAGTGCAAAGTTTGTGGAAAGCCGGCTTATGGACCCCTTGCCCTGCGTCAACTGCCGCCCGCCAACCCTCCTCGAAGAATTTAGCAACTTTGACCAGTGTCAGTGACAGTGATTTTCTGTGAAGTGTTTAGTGCATTGTGTGTTTCGTGCCATTCATGTGTGACCTTCTTCTAAAGGATTCCCAAGGTACACGGCATGTTCTGGGCATTTGTAAGGAGTAGACTTCAGTACACCTCCCCTCGCCAAGCCTGGAGGGTAACTGCCGCTAGTAGTCGTCTCCACCCCCCCTCACAGCGTCGTCTCCACCCCCCCTCACAGCGTCGTCTCCACACCCCTTCACAGCTCGAGGAAACCGCTCTCACTGCCCGGGACACACACACACGTACACACACACTGACCGCGGTGATTTCCTTATATATATTTTATATATATAATCTACTTATCTGTGTATTTAATTAAATTTTTGTCTGAGATCTTGTTGATACGACGGGCTGACCGGTCAACACTGATTTAGACACAGTACACAGATGAAGTAGTTATGTCTCGTGCCTTAAGTAGCCGTGGAACCAGCGTCCGGATGAGTCAGTCGGATGATAGCCCCGCAGAGATGGATGACCAGGCTGACCATGACGCTCCAGCTCCCACAACATCGCGCAGCCCTTCACCTCCATATTCAGCGTTGTCTCCAGAGATAATTGCTTTAATGAAGTTTATGAGAGATGAAAGGCGCGAGGATGAAGCTAACAGACGTGTGGCGGATGAACACAGAAGGCAAGCAGAGGCAGAGAGAGACCACCAACGGAGATTGGAAGACAGTGCACGGTTTGAAGCTTTGATATCTCGCCTCACTGTTAACCAAGCCCCTGGCTCTAACACTGCCTCGGTACTGAATGGTTCAGATACCTCATCAATGCTCTCTTCACGCCCACCAGCCCCACCTAAAGCAGCTGCTCAAACACTGCCCATCTTGAAGCCTGATGTGAATTTCCAGACTTTTCGTGAATGGCGGCGACGGTGGACTGATTATGCTACAATGGTGGATCTCCAGAGTTTGTCACAGCCTAAACAACTCATCCAGCTGCGTATGTGCCTGTCCTTGGAAATTCAGCGTGTCTTGGAACATCCGTTGCAGGTACCTCCGACCTCTTCGCTGTCTGTAGAGGAGGTATTGGACATTCTACAACGGCACATCAAAGGACAGCAGAATGAAGCTCTGCGCAGGAGGGAATTGTTTAGCTGCAGACAGATGGAGGGTGAGACTTATGACGCCTTTTATGTACGTCTTAAGAGAGCCTCGGAAGAGGTAGATATATGTCTAGGCCACCACCAGCAGTGCGAGGAGACCCAGTTGAAGCAGGTGATCCTGATGGGTGTTAAGGACGAGGAACTTGTCCAACGCCTCACCTCCCTCGACTCTTCCTCTTCTCTCAAGGATGTGTTGACGATATGTCGCTGCCAGGTGTGTCACCTCTGCCATCCGAGCTCCCCCTACAGCTGTATGCGCTGTGTCCCGTACAAGGACAAGAAGTCTGTTCCTACGCCTTCGCCCACCACGTCCACGCCCGGTTCATTTTGTAACAACTGTGGTAAGCAGCACGGAACACAGGTGTGTCCAGCTGCTGAGTCTACATGCAACAGTTGTGACCGTAAGGGCCACTGGTCACTCACAGTACGGTGCCCTGCCAAACGCGTCCAGTGCAATGTGTGCGGTCGTCTGGGCCACTATGACAAGTGTTGCCCTTCCAACAAACCCAAGGGACAGCGTCGGCGGAAGCATCAGCTCCCTTCCACCAGAGAGGGCCGCCCACAGTCTTCCAATCAGAAGCATGACGACCCTGGACAACGCTCGAGCCATATTAGGAATGTGTGCTCCCCCCCGCGTCCCAGGACCAAAGTCCCCCAGTACATCAGTGTCATTGTGACCTACTGCAGTGTGTCATCCCGTCTTCAGATGTTGCCCGACACCGGCGCTGATGCTACAGTCATCGGTCCCCAGCATTTGCAATTCTTGGGGCTCTCTCAAAGCGATCTAGGACCGCCTCCCAAGGACCTCTGCGTCACGGCAGATGGTTCACAGATGGCCCCAGCCCTAGGATCACTCCGAGCACAAGTCACCTTTGGCAACAGGTCGTGTCAAGCCTGGATTGATGTGCATAACGGTGTCCCGACTCCTTTGCTGTCCTAAAGACATTGCCAAGAGTTGGCCATCATCTCCCAGGACTTCCCCAAACCTATTCTTGAGGTAAAATACGCCAACAGGGTGCACGAAGGGAGCAGCAACTACCTTGCTGCCGCCCTACCCCTACCTCTGGCCAGTGACACCTCTCCTTCGGTAGTTGTCCCTGCTGCATCACGTCCCCACGTCTTGGCTCGCCTTCACGACAGTCACCGTGGAGCTGAGGCCACCAAACGACGTGCAAGACAGACTGTGTTCCGGCCTGGCATCGACCCCGACATCTCCAATGCTGTCCAGGTGTGTATGCCCCGCCACGTATTACAACCCAGCCAGCAGCAGGAACCCTTTATGAGTGACGACAACCCCACCCGCCCCTTTGAGTCTGTGTCGGCCGACTTTTTCTCTGTGTCAGGAAAGTCCATCCTTGTTATCGCCGACCGTCTCTCTGGTTGGCCGGTTGCCATCAAGTGCGGTAATGACACGACGTCTGCCGCCACCATCAGCAAGTTCCGCCACTACTTCCGTGACGTGGGCGTTCCTGTGCGCCTGCGAAACGACGGAGGGCCTCAGTTCACAAGCCGGGACTTTGCTGTGTTCCTCGACCGATGGGGAGTCCGGCATGTGTTGTCATCGCCCCATTACCCGCAGTCCAACGGCCACGCTGAGGCTGCTGTCAAATCCCTGAAGCACCTCATCCTTAAGGTGGCCCCTTCTGGGAACATTGACTGCGAGGCCTTCGACCCGGGTCTTCTTGAACTCCGCAACACACCTAACTACACCGGACGCTCACCTGCCCAGGTTTTGTATGGACGCCCCCTTCGTTCTTGTGTCCTTGCTCACCCTCAATCCTTCTCCAAGGAGTGGCAGGCCAACACAGAGGATTGTGATCGCCGAGCCGCCGAACGTGTTCAGGACGTCGTCGCTCGCTACAACGACCACGCCCTTTCTCTCCCCAGGTTGAGTGTCGGCACCCAAGTCCGTGACCTGATCCGTGTTACCCAATGGTCGTGTGTGGTGGAGGAACCGCCGTTTTCTCCGCCGCGTAACAATGCCTTCTGCTGACCCCGCCACCAGTGTTGAGTCCCATACCCTTCCCAGTGATCGAGTCCCTCGACGCTTAGAACGGACCCAAAAGAAAAGGTCCGCTATGAGCGTATAGGGGGGAGGGAGGTGTATGTATATTCTGTATTATGTATGCTGCATTATATATTATGTATGTATATGATGTATGTGCTCCATTTATATATATTATTTATTCAGCCTAGCTAGCAGCGTGTGGCAATGTTATTACCATGTCCCACATGCTTAATTAATGTGCCTGGCGACGTATGGAAGCTGTTAATGTCTCACTTGCCATACGTCGTCTATAGAGCAGTTGACAAGCAGACAGGTTGAGGAGCGGTACTCCCCTTGTGTACATATCTCTTATCCAGTAAATAGAACCTACAAAATCTATACAGGTGTTTGTGTTCGCTCCTGTATATTGAACTTATTACCCAGAACATGAACAGGCACCCCTTCACATGACACGGGGTGTGAGGGCAGGGCACCTTTTCAGTGCCATGACCCAGGGTGTGAGGGCCTGGCACCCGTTCAGTGCCATGAAACGGGGTGTGAGGTCTGGGCACAAATACAGAGCTATGAACCGGGGTGTGAGGGCCGGTCACCCCTTCACATGACACGGGGTGTGAGGGCCGAGCACTCGTTTAGGTCTATAACCAGGTGTGTGAAGGCCGGGCACCGCTTCAGTTCCATGTCCCGGGGTGTGAGGGCCGGGCACCCCTTTAGTGCCATGAGCCGGGGTGTGAGGGCCGGGCACCCATTTAGAGCCATGAAACGGGGTGTGAGGTCCGGGCAACCCTACAGAGCTATGAATCGGGGTGTGAGGGCCGGGCACCACTTCACATGACACGGGGAGTGAGGGCCGGGCAGCCCTTCATATGACCCGGGGTGTGAGGGCCGGGCTTGATTTCAGTGCCATGAATCGGGGTGTGAGGGCCGGGCACCCCTCCAGCACCATGATCCGGGGTATGAGTGCCGGGCACCTCTTCAGTGCTATGACCCGTGGTGTGAGGGCCGGGCACCCTTTCAGTGACATGACACCGGGGTGTGAGGGCCGGGCACCCTTTCAATGACATTACCCGGGGTGTGTGGGCAGGGCACCCTTTCAGTGCCATAACCCGCGGTGTGAGGGCCTGTCACTCCTTCAGTGCCATGACCCGGGGTGTGAGGGCGGGGCACACCTTCAGCCCCATGACCCGGGGTGTAAAGGCCGGGCACTCGTTTAGGTCTATGACCAGGGGTGTGAGGGCCTGGCACTCGTTTAGGTCTATGACCAGGGGTGTGAGGGCCGGGCACCCCATCAGCACCATGACCCGGGGTGTGATGGCCGGGAACCGCTTCAACCCCATGACCCGGGGTGTGAGGGCCGGGCACCCCTCAGCCACCATGAACCTGGGTGTGAGGGCCGGGCACCCTTTCAGTGCCATGAATCGGGGTGTGAATGCCGGGCACCCCTTCAGCATCATGACCCTGGGTGTGAGCGCCAGGCACCCCTTCAGTGCCATAACCCGTAAAGTGGCCGGGCACCCTTTCAGTGCCAGTGGCCGGGGTGGGGAAAGCTGGCACCCATTCAGCACTATGACCCAGAGTGTTAGGGGCTGGGCTCGATTTCCAGTGCTAAGAATCGTGAGGCTGGCCCATCAGCACCATGACCCGGGGTGTGAGGGCCGAGAACCGCTTCAGCCCCATGACCCGGGGTGTAAGGGCCGGGCACCCCTCAGCCATCATGACCCGGGGTGTGAGGGCCGGGCTCCCTGTCAGTGCCATGAATAGAGGTGTGAAAGCCGGGCACCCCTTCAGCATCATGACCCTGGGTGTGAGCGCCAGGCACCCCTTCAGTGCCATGACCAGGGGGGTGAGGACCGGGCAACCCTTCAGTGACATGACCTGGGGTGTGAGGGCCGGGCACCCCTTCAGTGACATGACCCGGGGTGTGAGGGCCAGGCTCCCGTCCAGCACCATGACCCGGGGTGTGAGGGCCGGGAACCCTTTCAGTGCCATGACCCGGGTTGTGAGGGCCGGTCACTCCTTCAGTGCCATGACCCGGGGGGTGAATGCTGGGCACCCCTTCAGCCCCATGACCCGGGGGGTGAGGGCCGGGCACTCGTTTAGCTCTATGACCAGGGGTGTGAGGGCCCGGCATACCTTCAGTGCCATGGCCAGGGGTGTGAGGGCCGGGCACCTCTTCAGTGACATTACCCGGGGCTTTAGGGCCGGGCACCCCTTCAGTGCCATGAGCCGGGGTGTGAGGGTCTGGCATCCCTTTAGTGCCATGGAACGGGGTGTGAGGCCCGGGCACCCCGACAGAGCTATGAACTGGGGTGTGACGGCCGGGCACCTATTCATTGCCATGACCCGGGGTGTGAGGGCCGGTCACCCTTTCAGTGCCATGAATCGCGGTGTGATGGCCGGGCACCCCTTCAGCTCCATGACCCGTGGTGTGAGGACCGGGAACCGCTTCAACCCCATGATCCGGGGTGTGAGGGCCGGGCACCCCTTTAGTTCCATGACCCGGGGTGTGAGGGCCGTGCCTCCTTGTTGACCCCGGGTGCCAGAGGCGGAGCACTCTTTGGCGCTCCATGACCCGTGGTGTGAGGACCGGGAACCGCTTAAACCCCATGACCCGGGGTGTGAAGACCAGGCAACCCTTTAGGTCCATGACCCTGGGTGTGAGGGCCGTGCACCCCTTAAGTGACATGACCCGGGGTGTGAGGCCCGGGCACCCGTTTAGTGACATGACCCGGGGTGTGAGGGCCGGGCACCCCTCCAGCACCATGACCCGGAGTGTGAGGGCCGGGCACCCCTTCAGTGACATGACCCGGGGTTTGAGGGCCGGGCACCCCTTCAGCACCATGACACGGGGTGTGAGGGCCGGGCACCCCTTCAGTGCCATGACCCGGGGTGTGAGGGACGGGCACCCTTTTAGTGCCATGAAACGGGGTGTGAGTGCCGAGCACCCATACAGTGCTTTGAAAAAGGGTGTGTGTGCCGGGCACCCCTTCACATGACCCGGGGTGTCAGGGCCGGGCACCCCTCCTGCACCATGACCGGGGGTGTGAGCGCCGGGCACCCCATAAGTGACATGAACCAGGGTCTTTGGGCCGGGCACACCTTCAGTGCCATGAGACGGGGTGTGAGTGCCGGGCACCCCTTTAGTGCCATGAAACGGGGTGTGAGGGCCGGGCACCCCTACAGAGCTATGAACCGGAGTGTGAGGGCCGGGCACCTCTTCACATGACACGGGGTGTGAGGGCCTGGCACCTTTTCAGTGCCATGACCCGGGGTATGAGGGCCGGGCTCGATTTCAGTGCCATGAATCGGGATGAAATGGCCGGGCACCCCTCCAGCACCATGACCCGAGGTGTGAGGACCGGGCACCCCATCAGCACCATGACCCGGGGTGTGAGGACCGTGCAGCCCTTCAGTACCATGACCCGGGGTGTGAGGGCTAGGCACCCCTTTTGTGCCATGATCCGGAGTGTGACAGCTGGGGACCCCTTCAGTGACATGACACGGGGTATGAGGGCCGGGAACCCTTTCAGTGACATGACCCGGGGTGTGAGGGCCGGGCACCCCTCCAGCACCATGACCCGGGGTTTGAGGGCCGGGAACCCCATCAGCACCATGACCCGGGGTGTGCGGGCCGGGAACCGCTTCAACCCCATGAACCGGGGTGTGAGGGCCGGGCACCCCTTTAGAGACATGACCAGGGGTGTGAGGGCCGGGCACCCCTCCGACACCATGACCCGGGGTTTGAGGGCCGGGCACCCTTTCAGTGCCATGAATCGGAGTGTGAAAGCCAGGCACCCCTTCAGCACCATGATCCGGGGTGTGAGGGCCGGGAACCCCTTCAGTGACATGACCTGGGGTGTGAGGGCCGGGCACCCCTTCAGTGACATAATCCGGGGTGTGAGGGCCGGGAACCGCTTCAACCCCATGACCCGTGGTGTGAAGGCCGGGCACCCCTTTAGGTCCATGACCCGGGTGTGAGGGCCGTTCACCCCTTCAGTTCCATGACCCG
>NW_024743558.1:2500-19456 GCF_018991925.1 Homarus americanus
TTGAAGTCATTTAAAGTTAGTTTCACGCCATTTGAAGTTAGTTTAACACCAGTTAAAGATAATTTGAAGTCATTTAAAGTTAGTTTAACGCCATTCAAAGGTAATTGAACGCCATTTATAGTTAGTTTAATGCCATTTCAAGTTGGTTTAATGCCATTTAAAGTTAATTTAATGCAATATGAAGGTATTTTAACCCCATTTAAAGTTAGTTTAACGCCATTTGAAGTTTGTTTAACACCATTTAAAGCATGTTTAAAGTTAGTTTGACGCCATTTGAAACGAATTTCACGTCATTCAAAGTTAGTTTAACGCCATTTAAAGGTAATTGAACGCCATTTATAGTTAGTTTAATGCCATTTCAAGTTGGTTTAACGTCATTTAAAGTTAATTTAATGCAATATGAAGGTATTATAACCCCATTTAAAGTTAGTTTAACGCCATTTGAAGTTTGTTTAACACCATTTAAAACATGTTTAACTAAAATTAAAGTTAATTTAACGCTGTTTAAAGTTAGTTTAACGCCATTTGAAACGCATTTCACGCCATTTAAAATTAGTTTCACGCCATTTGAAATTTGCAACGCCCTTTAAAGTTAGTTTAACGCCATTTGATTCAAGTTTAACGCCATTTAAGTTAGTTTAACGCCATTTAAAGTTAGTTTAATGCTATTTACATTTGGTTGAATGCTATTTAAAGTTTGTTGAACGCCTTTTAAAGTTAGGTGAACTCCATTTGAAATTAGTTTAATGCTATTTGAAGTTTGCTTAACGTCATTTGAAGTTAGTTTAACGCCATTTAAATTTAGTTTAACGCCAATTAATGTTAGTCTAACACCATTTAAAGTTAGTTTAACCCCATTTAAAGTTAGTTTAACGCCATCTAAATTTAGTTTAACCCCAATTAATGTTACTCTAACTCCATTTAAAGTTAGTTGAACGCCATTTAAAGTTAGTTTAACCCCATTTAAAGAAAGTTTAACGCCATTTAATGTTAGGTTAACGACAATTAAAGTTAGTTTAACGTCATTTAAAGTTAGTTTAACGGCATTTAAAGTTAGTTTAACGCCATTTGAAGTTAGTTTAACGCCATTTGAAGTTAGTTTAACGCCATTTGTAATAAGATTAACGCCATTTAAAGTTATTTTAATTACATTTGAAGTTTGTTTAACGCTATTTAAAGTTAGTTTCACGCCATTTAAAATTTGTTTAACGCAGTTTAAAGTTAGTTTAACGCCAATGAAGTTAGTTTAACGCCATTTGAAACGCATTTAACGCCCTTTAAGGATAGTTTCACACCATTTAATATTTTTTTAAACGCTGTTTAAGGTTGATTTAACGCCATTTGAAGTTAATTTAACGCTGTTTAATGTTAGTTTAACGCCATTTGAAACGCATTTCACGTCATTTAAAATTAGTTTAACGCCATTTAAAGGTAGTTGAAGGCCATTTAAAGTTAGTTTAATGCGGTTTCTAGTTGGTTTAACGCCATTTAAAGTTAATTTAATGCAATATGAAGATATTTTAACTCCATTTAAAGTTAGTTTAACGCCATTTGCAGTTTGTTTAACACCATTTAAAACAAATTTAAAGTTAGTTTCACGGCATTTGAAATTTGTTTAAAGCCCTTTAAAGTTAGTTTAATGTCATTTGAAGCCGTTTAACGCCATTTCATGTTAGTTTAACGCCTTTTGAAGTTGTATTAACCCCATTAAAAGTTAGCTTAAAGCCATATACAGGTAGTTTAACGCCATTTAAAGTTAGTTTAACGCCATATAAAGTTAATTTAACGGCGTTTAGAACTTGTTTAACGCCAATTAATATTCATTTAACGAAATTTGAAGTTAGTTTAACCCCATTTGAAGTTAGTTTAACGCCATTTAAAGTTGCATTAAAGCCATTTGAAGTTAGTTTAATGGCATTTGAGGTTAGTTTAACGCCATTTGAAGTGCATTTAATGCAAATTAAAGTTAGTTTAACGCCATTTGAAGTTAGTTTAACGCCATTTGAAGTTGGTTTAACGTCATTTAAAGTTAGTTTGACGCCATATGAATTTTGTTTAACGATATTTAATGTTAGTTTAACGCCAATTAAATTTATTTTAACACCATTTAAAAGTTAGTTGAACGATACTTGAAACTCATTTAACGCCATATAAAGTTAGTTTAACGCCATTTGAAGCACATTTAAAGCCATTTAAAGTTAGGTTAACGCCATATAGAGTAAGTTTAGCTCCATTTGAAGACATTTTAACACCATTTAAAGTTCGTTTAATGTTAGTTTAACGCTGTTTGAAGTTGGATAAACCCCATTAAAAGTTAGTATAAATCCATTTACAGTTAGTTTAACGCCATTTAAAGTTCATTTAACGCCGTTTAAAGTTAGTTTAACGCCATTTGAAACGCATTTAAAGCCCATTAAGGTTAGTTTCACGCCATTCAAAATTTGTTGAACGCAGTTTAAAGTTAGTTTAACGCCATTTAAAGTTAGTTTAACCACATTTAAAGTTAGTTTAAAGCCATTTAGAGTTAGTTAAACGCCATTTAAAGTTATTTTAATGCAATTTGAAGTTATTTTAACTCCATTTAAAGTAAGTTTAACGCTATTTAGAGTATTTTTAACACCATTTAAAGTTAGTTTTACGCCATTTAAAGATAGTTTAACACCATGTAAAACATGTTTAACGGCAATTAAAGTTAATTTAACGCCGTTTAAAGTTAGTTGAACGATATTTGAACGCATTTAATGCCATTTAAAGTTAGTTTCAAGCCATTTGAAGTTTCTTTCACGCCATTTAAAGTTAGTTTGACACCATTTGAAGCACGTTTAATGCCATTTAATGTTAATTTAACGCGGTTTGAATTTGGATCAACCCCATTAAAAGTTAGTTAAAAACCATTTACAGTTATTTTAACGCCATTTAAATTAAGTTTAACGCAATCTAAAGTTAGTTTAACGCCATTTAAAGTTAGTTTAACGCCATTTAAAGGTAGTCTAACGGCATTTAAATCATGTTTAACACCAATTGAAGTTCATATCACGCCGTTTAAAGTTAGTTTAACGTCATTTGAAACGCATTTAACGTACTTTAAGGTTAGTTTAATTCCATTTAGAATTACTCTAACGCTATTTACAGTTAGTTGAATGCTATTTAAAGTTAGTTGAACGCTATTTAAAATTAAGTAAATTCCATTTCATGTTAGTTTAACACCATTTAAAGTTAGTTTAACCCCATTTAAAGTTAGTTTAACGCCATTTCGAGTTAGGTGAACTCTTTTTGAAGTTATTTGATACCATTTTAAGTTAGTTTAACGCCATTTGAAGTCAGTTTATCGCAATTTTTTTAGTTTAATTCCTTCAAATTGCGTTAAACTAGCTTCAAATGGCATTAAAGTAACTACAAATGGCGTTAAACCGACTTCAAATGCCATTAAACTAACTTCAAATGGCGTTAAACTAACTTTAAATGGCGTTAAAATAACGTTAAACTAACTTTAAATGGCGTTAAAATAACTTGAAACGGCGTTAAATGAATATTAATTGGCGTTAAACAAGTTCTAAACGCCGTTAAATTAACTTTATATGGCGTTAAACTACCTGTATATGGCTTTAAGCTAACTTTTAATGGGGTTAATACAACTTCAAAAGGCGTTAAACTAACATTAAATGGAGTTAAACGGCTTCAAATGACATTAAACTAACTTTAAAGGGCGTTAAACAAATTTCAAATGCGGTGAAACTAACTTTAAATTTGTTTTAAATGGTGTTAAACAAACTGCAAATGGCGTTAAACTAACTTTAAATGGAGTTAAAATATCTTCATATTGCATTAAATTAACTTTAAATGGCGTTAAACCAACTTGAAACGGCATTAAACTAACTTTAAATGGCGTTCAACTACCTTTAAATGGCGTTAAACTAACTTCATATGGCGTTAACCTAACTTCAAATGGCGTCAAACCTAATTTCAAATGGCATTAAACTAACTATAAATGGTGTTAAACTAACTTCGAATGGCATTAAACTAACTGTAAATGGTGTTAAACTAACATTAATTGGCGTAAACATGTTTTGAATGGCGTTAAACTAAATTTAAATGGGGTTAAACAAACTTTAAATAGCATTCAACTAACTTTAAATGGTGTTAAACTAACTTCAAATGGCGTTAAACTAACTTTAAATAGCGTTAAACAAACTTCAAATGTAATTAAAATAACTTTAAATGGCGTTAATCTAATTTCAAATGGCATTAAACTAACTTCAAATGACCTTAAACTAACTTCAAATGGCGTTAACCTAACATTAAATGGCGTTAAACTTACTTTAAATGGGGTTAAACTAACTTTAAATGGCGTTCAACTAACTTTAAATGGAGTTAGAGTAACATTAATTGGGGTTAAACTAAATTTAAATGGCGTTAAACTAACTTCAAATGACGTTAAGCTAACTTCAAATGATGTTAAACTAACTTCAAATAGCATTAAACTAATTTCAAATGGAGTTCACCTAACTTTAAAAGGCGTTCAACAAACTTTAAATAGCATTCAACTAAATGTAAATAGCATTAAACTAACTTTAAATGGCGTTAAACTAACTTAAATGGCGTTAAACTTGATTCAAATGGCGTTAAACTAACTTTAAAGGGCGTTGCAAATTTCAAATGGCGTGAAACTAACTTTAAATGGCGTGAAATGCGTTTCAAATGGCGTTAAACTAACTTTAAACAGCGTTAAATTAACTTTAATTTTAGTTAAACATGTTTTAAATGGTGTTAAACAAACTTCAAATGGCGTTAAACTAACTTTAAATGGTGTTAAAATACCTTCATATTGCATTAAATTAACTTTAAATGGCGTTAAACCAACTTGAAATGGCATTAAACTATCTATAAATGGCGTTCAATTACCTTTGAATGGCGTTAAACTAACTTTGAATGACGTGAAATTCGTTTCAAATGGCGTCAAACTAACTTTAAACAGCGTTAAATTAACTTTAATTTTCGTTAAACATGCTTTAAATTGTGTTAAACAAACTTCAAATGGCGTTAAATTAACTATAAATGGCGTTCAATTACCTTTGAATGGCATTGAATTAACTTTAAATGGCATTAAACCAACTTGAAATGGCATTAAACTATCTATAAATGGCGTTCAATTACCTTTGAATGGCGTTAAACTAACTTTAAATGACTTCAAATTATCTTTAACTGGTGTTAAACTAACTTCAAATGGCGTGAAACTAACTTTAAATGACTTCAATTGCTTTTCAAATGGCTTTAAACTAACTTCAAATGGCGTTAAACCTAATTTTAAATGGCATTAAACTAACTTCAAATGGCATTGAACTAACTGTAAATTGCGTTGAAATAACTTTAAAAGGCGTTAAATGTGCTGCAAATGGTGTTAAACTAACTTTAAATGGTGTTAAACATGCTTCAAATGGCATTAAACTAACTTTAAAGGTCGTTTAACAAACTTTAAATGGCGTGAAGCTAACGTTAAATAGCGTCAAATGCTTTTCAAATGTGGTCAAACTAACATCAAATGGCGTTAATCTAATTTCAAATGGTGTTAAACTAACTTCAAATTGCGTTAAACTAACTTCAAATGGCATTAAACTAACTATAAATGGTGTTAAACAAACATTAATTGGCGTTAACATGCTTTGAATGGCGTTAAACTAAATTTAAATGGGGTTAAACTAACTTTAAATAGCATTCAACTAACTTTAAATGGCATCACACTAACTTCAAATGGCATTAAACAAACTTTAAATGGCATTAAACTAACTTCAAATGGAGTTCACCTAACTTTAAGTGGCGTTCAACTAACTTTAAATTGCATTCAACTAACTGTAGATGGCGTTAAACTAACCTTAAATGGAATTAAACGAACTTTAAATGGCATTAAACGAACTTTAAATGGAGTTAAACAAACTTTAAATGGCATTAAACTAACATCAAATGGAGTTCACATAACTTTAAATGGCGTTGAACTAATGTTAAATAACAATCAACTAACTGTAAATGGCATTAAACTAACTTCAAATGGCATTAAACAAACTTTAAATGGCATTAAATTAACTTCAAATGGAGTTCACGTAACTTCAAATGACATTTAGCTAACTTCAAATGACGTTAAAGTAACTTCAAATGGCATTAAACTAACTTCAAATGGCATTAAACTAAGTTCATATGGCGTTAAACTAACATCAAATGGAGTACACATAACTTTAAAAAGCATTCAATTAACTGTAAATAGCATTAAACTAACTTTAAATGGCGTTAAAATAACTTTAAATGGCGTTATACGTGCTTCAAATGGCTTTAAACTAACTTTAAATGGCGTTTAACAAATTTAAATGGTGTTAAACTAACTTTAAATGGGATTAAACTTACTTTAAATGGACTTAAAATCACTTCAAATTGCATTAAATTAACTTTAAATGGCGTTAAACCAAATTGAAACGGCATTAAACAAACTATAAATGGCGTTCAACTAACTTTAAATGGCGTTAAACTAACTTTAAATGACTTTAAATTAATTTTAAATGCGTTAAAGTTACTTTAACGCCATTTATTATTCGTTTAATGCCATTTAATGTTAGTTTAATACCATTTAAAATTAGTTGAACACTATTTAAAGTTAGTTAAATGCCATTTAAAGTTTGTTTAACCCCATTTAAAGTTAGTTTAAGGCCATTTAATGTTAGTTTAACGCCATTTGCAATCTGTTTAACGCCAATTAAAGTGAGTTTAACATTGTATAAATTTAGATTAACGCCATTAAAGTTAGTATAACGCCATTTAAAGTTGGTTTAACGCCATTTAAAATAAGTTTAACTCCATTTAGACTTAGTTTAATGCCATTTGAAGTTAGCATAACGCCATTTGAAGTTAGTTTAACGCCATTTGAAGTTTTTTAACACCATTTGAAGAATGTTTAACGCCATTTGAAGAATGTTTAACCACATTTAAAGTTAGTTTAACACCATTTAAAGTTAGTTTAACGCCATTTGAAACACATTTAACGCCATTTAAAGTTAGTTTCAGGAAATTTGAAATTTGTTTAACGCCCTTTAAAGTTAGTTTAACGCCATTTGAAAAGCATTTGATGCTATTTAACGTTTGTTAAACGCCATTTAAAGTTTGTTTAACGCCATTTAATGTTAGTTTAACGCTATTTGAAGTTAGTTTAACGAAATTTAAAGTTAATTTAAAGTCATTTAAAGTTAGTTTAACGCGATTTAATGTTAGTTGAACGCCGTTTAAAGTTTGTTTAATGCCGTGTCAAGTTGGTTTAACGCCATTTAAAGTTAATTTAATACAATTTGAAGATATTTTAACACCAATTAAAGTTCATTTAATGCCGTTTAAAGTTAGTTTAACGCCATTTAAAGTTAGTTGAACTAACTGTAAATTGCGTAAAACTAACTTTAAAAGGCGTTTAATGTGCTACAAATGGTGTTAAACTAACTTTAAATGGTATTAAATATGCTTCAAATGGCATTAAACTAACTTTAAAGGGCGTTTAACAAACTTTAAATGGCGTGAAACTAACGTTAAATAGCGTCAAATGCTTTTCAAATGTCGTTAAACTAACATCAAATGGCGTTAATCTAATTTCAAATGGCGTAAACTAACTTCAAATTGCGTTAAACTAACTTCAAATGGCATTAAACTAACTATAAATGGTGTTAAACTAACATTAATTGGCGTTAACATGCTTTGAATGGCGTTAAACTAAATTTAAATGGGGTTAAACTAACTTTAAATAGCATTCAACTAACTTTAAATAGCATCAAATGGCATTAAACAAACTTTAAATGGCATTAAACTAACTTCAAATGGAGTTCACCTAACTTTAAGTGGCGTTCAACTAACTTTAAATTGCATTCAACTAACTGTAGATGGCGTTAAACTAACCTTAAATGGAATTAAACGAACTTTAAATGGCATTAAACGAACTTTAAATGGCGTTAAACAAACTTTAAATGGCATTAAACTAGCATCAAATGGAGTTCACATAACTTTAAATGGCGTTGAACTAATGTTAAATGACAATCAACTAACTGTAAATGGCATTAAACTAACTTTAAATGGCATTAAACAAACTTTAATTGGCATTAAATTAACTTCAAATGGAGTTCACGTAACTTCAAATGACATTTAGCTAACTTCAAATGACGTTAAAGTAACTTCAAATGGCATTAAACTTACTTCAAATGGCATTAAACTAAGTTCAAATGGCGTTAAACTAACATCAAATGGAGTACACATAACTTTAAAAAGCATTCAATTAACTGTAAATAGCATTAAACTAACTTTAAATGGCGTTAAAATAACTTTAAATAGCGGTAAACGTGCTTAAATAGGTGTCAAACTAATTTTAAATGGCGTTAAACTTGCCATTTAAAGTTAGTTTAATGCAATTTGAAGTTATTTTAACTCCATTTAAAGTAAGTTTAACGCTATTTAGAGTATTTTTAACACCATTTAAAGTTAGTTTAACGCCATTTAAAGATAGTTTAACACCATGTAAAACATGTTTAACGGAAATTAAAGTTAATTTAACGCCGTTTAAAGTTAGTTGAACGATATTTGAAACGCATTTAATGCCATTTAAAGTTAGTTTCAAGCCATTTGAAGTTTGTTTCACGCCATTTAAAGTTAGTTTGACACCATTTGAAGCACGTTTAATGCCATTTAATGTTAATTTAACGCGGTTTGAATTTGGATCAACCCCATTAAAAGTTAGTTAAAAACCATTTACAGTTATTTTAAAGCCATTTAAATTAAGTTTAACGCAATCTAAAGTAAGTTTAACGCCATTTAAAGTTAGTTTAACGCCATTTAATGGTAGTCTAACGGCATTTAAATCATGTTTAACACCAATTGAAGTTCATATCACGCCGTTTAAAGTAAGTTTAACATCATTTGAAACGCATTTAACGTACTTTAAGGTTAGTTTAATTCCATTTAGAATTATTTTAACGCTATTTACAGTTAGTTGAATGCTATTTATAGTTAGTTGAACGCTATTTAAAATTAAGTAAATTCCATTTCATGTTAGTTTAACACCATTTAAAGTTAGTTTAACCCTATTTAAGGTTAGTTAAACGACATTTCGAGTTAGGTGAACTCTATTTGAAGTTAGTTTGATACCATTTTAAGTTAGTTTAAAGCAATTTGAAGTCAGTTTAACGCAATTTTTTAGTATAATTCCTTCAAATGGCGTTAAATTAGCTTCAAATGGCATTAAAGTATCTACAAATGGCGTTAAACTGACTTCAAATGCCATTAAACTAACTTCAAATGGCTTTAATGCAACTTTAAATGGCGTTAAACTAACTTCAAATGGCGTTAAATTAACTTCAAATGGCGTTAAACTAACTTGAAACGGCGTTAAATGAATATTAATTGGCGTTAAACAAGTTCTAAACGCCGTTAAATTAACTTTATATGGCGTTAAACTAACTTTAAATGGCGTTAAACTACCTATATATGGCTTTAAGCTAATTTTTAATGGGGTTAATATAACTTCAAAAGGCGTTAAACTAACATTAAATGGCGTTAAACTGCTTCAAATGACATTAAACTACCTTTAAAGGGGGTTAAACAAATTTCAAATGCCGTGAAACTAACCTTAAATTTGTTTTAAATGGTGTTAAACAAACTCCAAATAGCGTTAAACTAACTATAAATGGAGTTAAAATATCTTAATATTGCATTAAATTAACTTTAAATGGCGTTAAACCAACTTGAAACGGCATTAAACTAACTTTAAATGGCGTTCAACTACCTTTAAATGGCGTTAAACTAACTTCATATGGCGTTAACCTAACTTCAAATGGCGTCAAACCTAATTTCAAATTGCATTAAACTAACTATAAATGGTGTTAAACTAACTTCGAATGGCATTAAACTAACTATAAATGGTGTTAAACTAACATTAATTGGCGTAAACATGTTTTGAATGGCGTTAAACTAAATTTAAATGGGGTTAAACAAACTTTAAATAGCATTCAACTAACTTTAAATGGTGTTAAACTAACTTCAAATGGCGTTAAACTAACTTTAAATAGCGTTAAACAAACTTCAAATGGCGTGAACCTAAATTTAAATGGCGTCAAATGTTTTTCAAATGGTATTAAACTAACTTCAAATGGCATTCAACTAACTTTAAATAGCGTTCAACTAAATTTAAATATCGTTAAACTAACTTCAAATGGCGTTAAATCAACCTTAAACAGCGTTTAAAAAAATATTAAATGGCGTGAAACTAACCTTAAAGGGCGTTAAATGCGTTTCAAATGGCGTTAAACTAACTTCATTGGCGTTAAACTAACTTTAAACTGCGTTAAACAAATTTTAAATGGCGTGAAACTAACTTTAAATAGCGTTAAACAAACTTCAAATGGCGTTAAACTAACTTTAAATGCCGTTAAACTAACTTTAAATGGCGTTAAACTAACTTTAATTGTCGTTAACCTAACATTCAATAGCGTTAAACTTACTTTAAATGGGGTTAATCTAACTTTAAATGGCGTTCAACTAACTTTAAATGGAGTTAGAGTAACATTAATTGGGGTTAAACTAAATTTAGATGGTGTTAAACTAACTTTAAATGGGGTTAAACTAACTTTAAATGGTGTTAGACTAACATTAATTGGCGTTAAAGTAAATTCAAATGACGTTAAACTAACTTCAAATAGCATTAAACTAACTTCAAATGGCGTTAAACTAACTTCAAATGGCGTTAAACTAACTTGAAACGGCATTAAACTAACATTAAATGGCGTTCAACTACCTTTAAATGGCGTTAAACTAACTTTGAATGACGTGAAATTCGTTTCAAATGGCGTTATCCTAACTATAAACAGCGTAAAATTAACTTTAATTTTCGTTAAACATGCTTTAAATGGTGTTAAACAAACTTCAAATGGCGTTAAACTAACTTTAAATGGGGTTAAAATACCTTCATATTGCATTAAATTAACTTTAAATGTCGTTAAACCAACTTGAAATGGCATTAAACTAACTTTAAATGGCGTTCAACTACCTTTGAATGGCATTAAACTAACTTTAAATGACTTTAAATTATCTTTAAATGGTGTTAAACTAACTTCAAATGGCGTGAAACTAACTTTAAATGACTTCAATTGCTTTTCAAATGGCTTTAAACTAACTTCAAATGGCGTTAAACCTAATTTCAAATGGCTTTAAACTAACTTCAAATGGCGTTGAACTAACTGTAAATTGCGTGAAACTAACTTTAAAAGGCGTTAAATGTGCTGCAAATAGCATTCAACTAACTTTAAATAGCATCAAATGGCATTAAACAAACTTTAAATGGCATTAAACTAACTTCAAATGGAGTTCACCTAACTTTAAGTGGCGTTCAACTAACTTTAAATTGCATTCAACTAACTGTAGATGGCGTTAAACTAACCTTAAATGGAATTAAACGAACTTTAAATGGCATTAAACGAACTTTAAATGGCGTTAAACAAACTTTAAATGGCATTAAACTAACATCAAATGGAGTTCACATAACCTTATATGGAGTTGAACTATTGTTAAATAACAATCAACTAACTGTAAATGGCATTAAACTAACTTTAAATGGCATTAAACAAACTTTAAATGGCATTAAATTAACTTCAAATGGAGTTCAAGTAACTTCAAATGACATTTAGCTAACTTCAAATGACGTTAAAGTAACTTCAAATGGCATTAAACTTACTTCAAATGGCATTAAACTAAGTTCAAATGGCGTTAAACTAACATTAAATGGAGTACACATAACTTTAAAGAGCATTCAATTAACTGTAAATAGCATTAAACTAACTTCAAATGGCGATAAACTAACTTGAAACGGCGTTAAATGAATATTAATTGGCGTTAAACAAGTTCTAAACGCCGTTAAATTAACTTTATATGTCGTTAAACTAACTTTAAATGGCGTTAAACTACCTATATATGGCTTTAAGCTAACTTTTAATGGGGTTAATATAACTTCAAAAGGCTTTAAACTAACATTAAATGGCGTTAAACTGCTTCAAATGACATTAAACTACCTTTAAAGGGGGTTAAACAAATTTCAAATGCCGTGAAACTAACCTTAAATTTGTTTTAAATGGTGTTAAACAAACTGCAAATAGCGTTAAACTAACTATAAATGGAGTTAAAGTATCTTCATATTGCATTAAATTAACTTTAAATGGCGTTAAACCAACTTGAAACGGCATTAAACTAACTTTAAATGGCGTTCAACTACCTTTAAATGGCGTTAAACTAACTTCATATGGCGTTAACCTAACTTCAAATGGCGTCAAACCTAATTTCAAATGGCATTAAACTAACTATAAACGGTGTTAAACTAACTTCGAATGGCATTAAACTAACTATAAATGGTGTTAAACTAACATTAATTGGCGTAAACATGTTTTGAATGGCGTTAAACTAAATTTAAATGGGGTTAAACAAACTTTAAATAGCATTCAACTAAATTTAAATGGTGTTAAACTAACTTCAAATGGCGTTAAACTAACTTTAAATAGCGTTAAACAAACTTCAAATGGCGTGAACCTAAATTTAAATGGCGTCAAATGTTTTTCAAATGGTATTAAACTAACTTCAAATGGCATTCAACTAACTTTAAATAGCGTTCAACTAACTTTAAATATCGTTAAACTAACTTCAAATGGCGTTAAATCAACCTTAAACAGCGTTTAAAAAAATATTAAATGGCGTGAAACTAACCTTAAAGGGCGTTAAATGCGTTTCAAATGGCGTTAAACTAACTTCATTGGCGTTAAACTAACTTTAAACTGCGTTAAACAAATTTTAAATGGCGTGAAACTAACTTTAAATAGCGTTAAACAAACTTCAAATGGCGTTAAACTAACTTCAAATGGCGTTAACCTAACTTTAAATGCCGTTAAACTAACTTTAAATGGCGTTAAACTAACTTTAATTGTCGTAAACCTAACATTCAATAGCGTTAAACTTACTTTAAATGGTTTTAATCTAACTTTAAATGGCGTTCAACTAACTTTAAATGGAGTTAGAGTAACATTAATTGGGGTTAAACTAAATTTAGATGGTGTTAAACTAACTTTAAATGGGGTTAAACTAACTTTAAATGGTGTTAGACTAACATTAATTGGCGTTAAAGTAAATTCAAATGACGTTAAACTAACTTCAAATAGCATTAAACTAACTTCAAATGGCGTTAAACTAACTTCAAATGGCGTTAAACTAACTTGAAACGGCATTAAACTAAAATTAAATGGCGTTCAACTACCTTTAAATGGCGTTAAACTAACTTTGAATGACGTGAAATTCGTTTCAAATGGCGTTATCCTAACTTTAAACAGCGTAAAATTAACTTTAATTTTCGTTAAACATGCTTTAAATGGTGTTAAACAAACTTCAAATGGCGTTAAACTAACTTTAAATGGGGTTAAAATACCTTCATATTGCATTAAATTAACTTTAAATGTCGTTAAACCAACTTGAAATGGCATTAAACTAACTTTAAATGGCGTTCAACTACCTTTGAATGGCGTTAAACTAACTTTAAATGACTTTAAATTATCTTTAAATGGTGTTAAACTAACTTCAAATGGCTTGAAACTAACTTTAAATGACTTCAATTGCATTTCAAATGGCTTTAAACTAACTTCAAATGGCGTTAAACCTAATTTCAAATGGCTTTAAACTAACTTCAAATGGCGTTGAACTAACTGTAAATTGCGTTAAACTAACTTTAAAAGGCGTTAAATGTGCTGCAAATAGCATTCAACTAACTTTAAATAGCATCAAATGGCATTAAACAAACTTTAAATGGCATTAAACTAACTTCAAATGGAGTTCACCTAACTTTAAGTGGCGTTCAACTAACTTTAAATTGCATTCAACTAACTGTAGATGGCGTTAAACTAACCTTAAATGGAATTAAACAAACTTTAAATGGCATTAAACTAACATCAAATGGAGTTCACATAACCTTATATGGAGTTGAACTATTGTTAAATAACAATCAACTAACTGTAAATGGCATTAAACTAACTTTAAATGGCATTAAACAAACTTTAAATGGCATTAAATTAACTTCAAATGGAGTTCACGTAACTTCAAATGACATTTAGCTAACTTCAAATGACGTTAAAGTAACTTCAAATGGCATTAAACTTACTTCAAATGGCATTAAACTAAGTTCAAATGGCGTTAAACTAACATTAAATGGAGTACACATAACTTTAAAGAGCATTCAATTAACTGTAAATAGCATTAAACTAACTTTAAATGGCGTTAAAATAACTTTAAATAGCGGTAAACGTGCTTAAATAGGTGTCAAACTAATTTTAAATGGCGTTAAACTTGCCATTTAAAGTTAGTTTAACCACATTTAAAGTTAGTTTAAAGCCATTTAGAGTATTTTTAACACCATTTAAAGTTAGTTTAACGCCATTTAAAGATAGTTTAACACCATGTAAAACATGTTTAACGGCAATTAAAGTTAATTTAACGCCGTTTAAAGTTAGTTGAACGATATTTGAAACGCATTTAATGCCATTTAAAGTTAGTTTCAAGCCATTTGAAGTTTGTTTCACGCCATTTAAAGTTAGTTTGACACCATTTGAAGCACGTTTAATGCCATTTAATGTTAATTTATCGCGGTTTGAATTTGGATCAACCCCATTAAAAGTTAGTTAAAAACCATTTACAGTTATTTTAAAGCCATTTAAATTAAGTTTAACGCAATCTAAAGTTAGTTTAACGCCATTTAAAGTTAGTTTAACGCCATTTAAAGGTAGTCTAACGGCATTTAAATCATGTTTAACACCAATTGAAGTTCGTATCACGCCGTTTAAAGTTAGTTAACGTCATTTGAAACGCATTTAACGTACTTTAAGGTTAGTTTAATTCGATTTAGAATTACTTTAACGCTATTTACAGTTAGTTGAATGCTATTTAAAGTTAGTTTAACCCCATTTAAAGTTAGTTTAACGCCATTTCGAGTTAGGTGAACTCTTTTTGAAGTTATTTGATACCATTTTAAGTTAGTTTAACGCCATTTGAAGTCAGTTTATCGCAATTTTTTTAGTTTAATTCCTTCAAATTGCGTTAAACTAGCTTCAAATGGCATTAAAGTAACTACAAATGGCGTTAAACCGACTTCAAATGCCATTAAACTAACTTCAAATGGCGTTAAACTAACTTTAAATGGCGTTAAAATAACTTGAAACGGCGTTAAATGAATATTAATTGGCGTTAAACAAGTTCTAAACGCCGTTAAATTAACTTTATATGGCGTTAAACTAACTTTAAATGGCGTTAAACTACCTGTATATGGCTTTAAGCTAACTTTTAATGGGGTTAATACAACTTCAAAAGGCGTTAAACTAACATTAAATGGAGTTAAACGGCTTCAAATGACATTAAACTAACTTTAAAGGGCGTTAAACAAATTTCAAATGCGGTGAAACTAACTTTAAATTTGTTTTAAATGGTGTTAAACAAACTGCAAATGGCGTTAAACTAACTTTAAATGGAGTTAAAATATCTTCATATTGCATTAAATTAACTTTAAATGGCGTTAAACCAACTTGAAACGGCATTAAACTAACTTTAAATGGCGTTCAACTACCTTTAAATGGCGTTAAGCTAATTTTAAATGACGTGAAATGCGTTTCAAATGGCGTTAAACTAACATTAAACAGCGTTAAATTAACTTTAATTTTCGGTAAACATGATTTAAACTTCAAATGGTGTTAAACTAACTTTAAATGGAGTTAAAATATCTTCATATTGCATTAAATTAACTTGAAACGGCATTAAACTAACTTTAAATGGCGTTCAACTACCTTTAAATGGCGTTAAACTAACTTCATATGGCGTTAAACTAACTTCAAATGGCGTCAAATCTAATTTCAAATGGCATTAAAATAACTATAAATGGTGTTAAACTAACTTCGAATGGCATTAAACTAACTATAAATGGTGTTAAACTAACATTAATTGGCGTAAACATGCTTTGAATGGCGTTAAACTAAATTTAAATCGGGGTAAACAAACTTTAAATAGCATTCAACTAACTTTAAATGGTGTTAAACTAACTTCAAATGGCGTTAAACTAACTTTAAATAGCGTTCAACTAACTTTAAATATCGTTAAACTAACTTCAAATGGCGTTAAATCAACCTTAAACAGCGTTTAAAAAAATATTAAATGGCGTGAAACTAACCTTAAAGGGCGTTAAATGCGTTTCAAATGGCATTAAACTAACTTCATTGGCGTTAAACTAACTTTAAACTGCGTTAAACAAATTTTAAATGGCGTGAAACTAACTTTAAATAGCGTTAAACAAACTTCAAATGTAATTAAAATAACTTTAAATGGCGTTAATCTAATTTCAAATGGCGTTAAACTAACTTCAAATGGCGTTAAACTAACTTCAAATGGCGTTAAACTAACTTTAAATACCGTTAAACTAACTTTAAATGGCGTTAAACTAACTTTAATTGTGGTTAACCTAACATTAAATGGCGTTAAACTTACTTTAAATGGGGTTAAACTAACTTTAAATGGCGTTCAACTAACTTTAAATGGAGTTAGAGTAACATTAATTGGGGTTAAACTAAATTTAGATGGCGTTAAACTAACTTTAAATGGGGTTAAACTAACTTTAAATGGTGTTAGACTAACATTAATTGGCGTTAAACTAAATTTAAATGGCGTTAAACTAACTTCAAATGACGTTAAGCTAACTTCAAATGACGTTAAACTAACTTCAAATAGCATTAAACTAACTTCAAATGGCGTTAAACTAACTTCAAATGACGTTAGGTTAGGTTAGGTTAGGTTAGGTTAGGTTAGGTTAGGTTAGGTTAGGTTAGGTTAGGTTAGGTTAGGTTAGGTTAGGTTAGGTTGGGTTAGGTTAGGTTGGGATTA